>NW_020957055.1:45975-48748 GCF_003031625.1 Empidonax traillii | reverse complement strand
AGGCTCAGGTTGGAGCTCAGCACAAGGTTCTTCCCCCAGAGGGTGGTTGGCACTGCCCAGGCTCCCCAGGGCAGTGGGCACGGCCCCAAGGCTGCCAGAGCTCCAGGAGCGTTTGGGCAACGCTCTGAGGGACAGGGGGGAGTGTTGGGGTGTCCTGGGCAGGGCCAGGGCTGGGACTTGGATGATCCTGGTGGGTCCTTCCAGCTCCGGATATTCTGGGATTCCCTGATTCCATGTCAGGAGTCCAAAGTGTCCGGAGCAGGTTCATCCTCTTTTGGGTCTGACAAGAAGCTGAGCACTTAATCAAGTAAAACTGGTAAGAAGCCAATCCTGAGTCCATGTTAAGTGTCTTGCCAAGTCAGAGATGCCATGGACATAATTCCCAGTCCCCTGCTTTGTACCCTGGTCCTGGCTTCACTTAGGAAACAAAGTGTAGGTGTTCTCTCCTAGGGATACAGGCTTGTTCTCCAGCTCCAAGTCACTTGACCAGAGGCCAACAGTTTGATTTTATTTTAAGTAGGAAGAGAACGGAACAGAAGGACTGAAAACAGTGACAGCTTTATGAGGAGGTGGAGAAGAACAAATGCTGGGAGTCTTTTTAATCAAAAGGTCAAAAAGGTCCTGTAAAATCACTAGATCTGATGGCACAGCAAGGCATGGCCCCTAAAATTTCAGCCTGCCACTCCTGACTAAGCTGTGACTTCTCCCAGAGGAGATTCCAGGCCACCCTTATCTGCATTAATGTTCCTGGGGTAACCCCACAGATTAAATGTGCTCAACCTGCCAAGGGAAGGGAGGGGTTTGTGAACAGCACTGAGCAGTTTTTCCCCCACCAATGTGGAGATAATATATCACACTGCTGCCTCCTACCAACACCCCAGTGCGTCCAGCTGCATTTTTAAGCTTCTAGGATTCGTTCTGCCTGGCCCCAGTAACATCAGCAGGCTCAGACAGCACTGAGGGGATGAGCAGGGTGGGTGAGGAAGCTCTTGCTCCTCGCTGATTCCACGGGGAGGCTTCTCAATAGACGAGTCACACAGGATGCCAAATACCAAAGCAAATAATCGAGGTAACTGAAAGAGAAGGAAAGTCGAGTCAGGCAATTTGTTCAAACTGAAAAGCAAGAGGTTGCCTATTTAGCCGCAGCCACCCTGAAACAGGAGCTTGTACTTCATTTGCACGTGAAAAGCACTGTGGCCACATCGCCCGTGCTCGGGTCAGCCAGGAAAGGCTGAAATCAGTTGTAACTAAAGAGCTGTTTATCACAGTCACTGTTATTAATGGCTTGCCAGATGCTGCAAGCAAAGCTTGCTCCGTGTAAGGATAATAAAGATAATAAATGTATTAACACAGGGAAGGTGTGGAGCACTTGAGGGAGCTCTGGGGCAGGTCGGGCCATCAGCTCCTTGGGTGGATCAGAGCTCAGGTTCAAGATTAACTTGCAGCTTCTTTGGGACCTGCACAAATAACACCCGGTGTTGGTCATTCTGCATTTCTCTTTCTGTATCCATATGGGATCCTGGGGGGCATCGGGAAGAGCTTTGCCAGCAGGGCAGGGAGGGGATCCTGCCCCTCTGCCCAGCCCTGGGGAGGCACATCTGCAGGGTTGGGCTCAGCTCTGGCCCCTCAGCACAGCAGGGACAGGGAGCTGCTGGAAGATGATTCTCCTGCGGAGATTCCAAAGGGATGGAGCATCTCTGGGAGCAGGAAAGGCTGAGGGAGCTGGGGCTGTTCAGCCTCCAGAGCACACACTGAGAGGGGGCCTCCCCCAGGTCTGTGGGGTCTGCAGGGAGGGGGCAGAGGATGGACCAGGCTCTGCTCGGGGGGGCCCAGCAATGGCACAAGAGGAACGGGCAGGAACTGATGCCCAGCAAGTTCCACCTGCACAGGAGGAAGAACTTCTTGGCTGTGCAGTGACCCAGCACTGAACAGATCACCCAGAGAGGGTGTGGAGTCTCCTCTCTTGGGATATTCCAGACCCATCTGGACACAATCCTGTGCCATGTGCTCTGGGATGACCCTGCTGGAGCAGGGAAGTTGGACCAGATGACCCCACTGTGGTCCCTTCCTTACCTGTTCTGGAAATCTGCAACTCTGAAGGTCCCTAAGTGATATTGTCTTTTTTTCAGAGTTGATGTCTGAGTCTCTGGAAGGTTTAGGTGCCCATGCAGCAGCAAATCTCTGTGTTCTCAGCCCCCCAGGTATCAAACCTCCAGGAGGCTTGTCTGGGACCCTCAGGTGAAGCTCCCCTTACAGTCCCTCTACTTTTACAAGAATGAGACATGTGAGCAGCCCAGTATCTCTTTTTACAGATCACTCCACAGAAAAGCATTAAGACCATTATCTTCTTTATTCCAACATCAGCAGAGGTGTCAAGAGAGTGAATGTCTGGTTGCATTACTAATACACCCCCATCCAGTCTCCACCTTCCCAGTGCTGAGCAGGTAAATCCCACTGGCTCCCTCCAACACCCTCCAGTCAGAGAGGCAGGCTGTAATTAGATAAAACACTGATTTTTCCACTCCTCTTTGGTGCTGCTGATTATTTCAGGCTCCTCCATGAATGCTGATTTACAAACTCACTGCCCTCTTGGGCTTCAGAGGAAAGCAGTAAGTCCAGGGCTGTGTCCAGCAGCCAAAGGCAGAGGGAAATGCCTGCTCTGCTACTGCTCCCTGTTGCCAGCTGGAGGAAGCATCAGATAAAAACGTGTCTGATGCAGAACAAAATACCAGTCTCACAAGCTGGAGGAGGAGTAACAGCCCCAAAATAAAGG
>NW_020957055.1:41611-44939 GCF_003031625.1 Empidonax traillii | reverse complement strand
TTTCCCTTGGGATGTGGCAGCAGGGCCCGATCCCCCCTCACTACAACTTCCCCAAGTGACAATCCAGCACAAACTGGAAGATTTTCCACTTTTCCACACCCAGGCTGTGTCTGGGTAACTCTCAGCCACTTTGACTCTTCCACTGTTGATTTTGCAAAGGACTTCTCTCCTCAATCTTCTCTTTTAGCATTGTCCTGGATATACCTGAAAGTTCCATTGAGACGTAGGTTGTGAGGCATTTTAACAGAAAATACCTTATTTACTGAACAAATGATGCTTTAGGTATTCTACCTTAAAATCTGTATATTTTCATCAAACTAGGTGAGGATTTTTCAGTGAAATAACATTTTTTATAAGGAGGAAAACGTAGATATTGTATAATAAAACAGTGTTATATTTGTGAGTTAGATTCATAAAGAAATTCAGGTGCCATTCCCTTCTCACCTCTCCTTAACTCTCACTCCCAACACCCATGGGAAGCAGAAAGGAGGTAAAGAACAGTCCAAGTTCCAGTCCTGCCTTTGCTTTACTCAAAGCTAAACCCCAAACTCACCCCATATCACAGCCAGGTCGGTGCTGCAGGAAAAGAGGAACACATTTCATGACATTATCAACTCTCTGAGTTATAAACCCAAACTGTTCTTATTTATAGGCAGGCAGTAGAATCTGTTGCATCTTATTTTTAATTGCTAGAAATTCGGGGGGGGGAAGGAAATCCCATCTGAATCCATCTGAGGACACTTCTCCTCTCTCCAGCTCTGATCTGAAAGCCAGTTGTTTACAAAACCACAGCGCGGAGGCAAATTAGGGTGCCTGTTCAAAGTCTGAAAAGAACTGATCAGAATGTTTCTACAGACCAGCCTGGAAGAGAAAGAACTGCTCTGAAACATTGATTTTTGCCAAAAAGTCCTTTGTGTCCATCTTGTTCACTGCTGGCTAATTACCACCTTTGCAGACAATCTACATGGTTAGATCTCCTTGGAAACCAGCAAGGCTAGGAGAAAAAAAAAAATAATAAGTCTAAGGCTCTATATTTGAACTCAGGACTCGTTTTTTTAGCACTGAATTAAGGCGAAATCATCTCTGATGTCTCCTGAGTATTTACATGAACAACATACCATCAGCAGAGAGAGAGAAAATATCGGTTTTAACATCTGATCACTCCTTATGAACCCCCCCACTGGCCTCAGAAAACATGCCAATGGCTTCAAAAATAGAAATATAAAAGGTAGATAAAGAGAAAAGTGCTCTGCCATGCCATGGGAGAGGGAGCCTGGTGATCCATCTCCCACTCACTCCCATGGGAGAGCGAGAATCCCATGGAGGGATCAACCCATCCCCATATCCCTTCACTGGCCTCCCCCTCACAAATGTGCTCTGAGTCAGCACAAACAGAAGAGACCCAGAGAGCTCCCCAGCACCCAGCCTCATTTGTTTGCAGATGTTCTGCTCCTGTTTCACGCACTGAAGCAGCCAGGCTTTGTTTTTACCGTCCTGATTTTCCGTTTAATCTCGCTCTCGGATGCACAAAAAGTGTGTCCTCGTTACCACTCTATTCATTTATCAGAAGCTCCCCTCTGCAGGCTCAATATTTTGTTTACTGTTTTCTCTTCAAAAGGTCAGCTCCTTTATCAGCTCTTCCTTTAAGAGAGTCTGACCACATGTACCTGTCTAAAAAAGACACAGAATTCACATTTTTAGTGCAGCAGGTTCATTGTTTCAGGGAGCAGCTCTAACCAGAGCAATCTGTGTTCCTGGTGTCCGGGACCACATCCTTGAGACAGCTCAGACATTTCAGAGGTAGGAGCCTGTCCCTACACAAATCAGGAGATGTGTAAAAAGCAGAAACTACTCTTTTCTTTCAAGACATTTAAAGGCTATGAAAGCTTTGAATTATCTGTGCTCATGCTGAGCTCCAATAAAGATAGGTGGGCTTTGCTGGTTGAAGGCTCATGTACCATCTAAAATGTCAATTATTTTAAAAACACAATACCAGTGCAGCCTGTTCTGGGAAGATCTGCAGAAACGAAATATAAATCCACAACAGTGTTTTATTTTGGTATTAAAATATATATTCAGCCACCCAGAATTCAAATGCCATCAAGACTCCTGAGGAGCTGGATGTTGCAAATTGGGATAACATGAGAGTCCAGCATTGTGAGGTTTTTTCTTTCTTTCTCTCTTTCTTTCTTTCTTTCTTTCTTTCTTTCTTTCTTTCTTTCTTTCTTTCTTTCTTTCTTTCTTTCTTTCTTTCTTTCTCTCTCTCTTTCTTTCTTTCTTTCTTTCTTTCTTTCTTTCTTTCTTTCTTTCTTTCTTTCTTTCTTTCTTTCTTTCTTTCTTTCTTTCTTTCTTTTCTTTCTTTCTTTCTTTCTTTCTTTCTTTCTTTCTTTCTTTCTTTCTTTCTTTCTTTCTTTCTTTCTTTCTTTCTTTTCTTTTCTTTCCTTTTCTTTTCTTTCCTTTTCTTTTCTTTCCTTTTCTTTTCTTTCCTTTTCTTTTCTTTTCTTTTCTTTGTGGCCAAACCCAAAAAGCCTGACCTAAACCAACTTGTTGCAGAACGTGCAAGGCCCTGGATCAAATATGAGCATCAGGCCTGGAAAATAAAAAATAAAACCTCACAAATAAAAACCCTTCAGGTTCCACACAAAGCAAGAGCAGGTGGTTTGTTGGGGTTTTTTTAAATACTTCACAGGGACATGGTTATTTGAAAAAAAAAAAAAAAAGAAATATTTGACTGCAGCTTTGGGAGGAGCAGCAGCACCTCATGAACAAAAAAATGACATTTCTCGTGGATCCCTCGTGTGGATTCCTTGGCACCTGATGGTGTGGGTAACTCAGTGTTTTCGTGGGAATTCGGTGTTTCTGAGAGCTCCACACACTGTCACTCCTGCCCTGCCCACCTTCCAGAATCCCCTCTGAAGCTCTGAGAGAAACCTGAAAGCTCAAATACCAACCAGAGCTTCCAAAGTGATCCTAAGGAGGCCAGACAGAGTGATGGATATTCCCATTTCCTTGGGAAGCACAGCTGAAGTGCCATCCTCAACTCACCATTTCCAGCTTATCAAAATACCACAGCCTGGGACAAAAAAACACTGACCCAGCTGAAATGAGGGAGAGGTTTTCATGGAAGTTTTCTTTTTCAAAATGTCTTTTTTAAATGTCACTTCCAGCCTGATTTCTCAGTTATTTTGAGGTTTTTTTCCCTCTGCAGTCTATAAAACTGCACGAAATGGGGAAAACAGCAGCAAAAAAAGTAGGTCTTTGTATTTCCCTGTGACTTCTCTTGGCAGGAAAAGGGGATGGAGCCGGTGATGACCTAATTGTTAAGCTT
>NW_020957055.1:36532-40926 GCF_003031625.1 Empidonax traillii | reverse complement strand
TTTCACCCCAAGTGTGTGGGGAAAAAAAAAAAAGTTAAATTAAAATCCTGCCTGATTTTTGTATGGGAGGAGCATTGTGCTCTCCTGAAACACGTTGCCTGGAAGCAAGAGCCATTGAAATCCTCTTTTCACTGCGAGGAAGTTGTCAGGAAAGAAATCTCCGTTACCAGATTAAAAAAAAAAAAAAAAGAAAAAAAAAAAAAAGATAATTATAATCCCTGTCTGTTTCAATTTTTTCCCATCTTTTCAACCCCTTCTGTGGCTTTGTGCAACTGTAGTAGCAGAAAGAAAACCAATATTCTTAGGCAGAGTCTGTGACCTGGGGGCAGCCTGTGTGGATGTAAAATGAGTGAGGAAAAAAATATAATTTACAGGAGGAAGTTTGTGACATTTTTTTTCATTCTTCTTGCAAGAAGTGGAGGGTAGGAGAAATCACACATCTCTATTTCAAAGTAATTTTGTTCTCTGTTGTCCATATTTCTTGGGGAAAAAAAACCCAGACGTTCAACCACATGTCTGTACTTTAAAGTCTTTTTGTTCTCCATAGTCCATATTTCATGGAAAAAAAAAAAAAAAAACAACAAAACAGACATTCTCAAAGCCATCTCAGATCCCCTAACCCTGAATTGATCAGGCCAATCTTTATCAATACATTCTGCCCATTTCTGGAGGAAAGCACCAGAAATTGTTAGGTTTGGTGTTCAGGCTTCCATCACTGCATGAGTTATGGGCTTCAGCTGACGGGTACAGCATGTTGATGGCATCAAGCCCTTCCTGTCTGACAAAAATATCCCTCTCCATCTTTCCAGCGCCTCATATTTATGACAGTTCATTGATCAAAAGCAGAGGAGCTGTCAGAGGGTGGGGGTGCAGCAGCCAAGGTGGTTCCAGCACCTGCCCAGGCAACTCTGGGAACGTTCAGGCAGGAGGATCCCTCAAGGTTGTTCAGAAATGCAGGCAAAAAGTCCTTTTTAACATCTTCATCAATTATTTGAATGAGGGGATTGAGTCCATCACCAGCAAATTTGCAGATGACACCAAGCTGGGAGGGAGTGTCGACCTGCCGGAAGGCAGGAGGGCTCTGCAGAGGGATCTGGATAGACTGGAGAGATGGGCTGACTCCAATGGGATGAAGTTCAACCAGGCCAATGGCATCCTGGCCTGCATCAAGAACAGTGTGACAGCAGGAGCAGGGAAGTGATCCTTCCCCTGTACTCTGCGTTGGTGAGGCCACACCTTGAGTATTGTGTTCAGTTCTGGGCCCCTCAGTTCAGGAAGGACATTGAGGTGCTGGAGCGGGTCCAGAGAAGAGCAACGTGGCTGGTGAAGGGACTGGAGCACAAGTCCTGTGAGGAGAGGCTGAGGGAGCTGGGGTTGTTAAGTCTGGAGAAGGGAAGGCTTAGAGGTGACCTCATCACTCTCTTCAACTCCCTGAAGGGAGGTTATAGCCAGGTGGGGGTTGGTCTCTTCTCCCAGGCAACCAACAATAGGACAAGGGGACATGGGCTCAAGCTCTGCCAGGGGAGGTTTAGGTTAGATGTTAGGAAGAAATTCTTTACAGAGAGGGTAATCAGGCATTGGAATGGCCTACCCAGAGAGGTGGTGGATTCACCATCCCTGGAGGTTTTTAAGCAGAGATTGGATGTGACCCTTAGTGCCATGCTATAGAAATTGGTGTTGGATCAGGGGTTGGACTTGATGATCTTGGAGGTCTTTTCCAACCCAATCTATTCTATGATTCTATGATTCTATGAAATGTTGAATTTGGCCTCTCCAAGGATGAAGAGTCAAGTAAAGATACCCTTACTTGGGAAAGGGGAGGGGGAAAAAAGGACAGGAAAAGAGCTGGGATGGAAAAGAGCAAGGAGAGAGGAGGGCTGGCTTCTTCTGCCCACGTGAAAACGGGTTACAATAAGTCCTGTGAGGGTGTCTCGCTCTCCTCTCTGCTGACCGACTGGACAGACAGGTTTTGGCAAGGGAAAAAGCTGCCTGCCTCGACCTCTGAACAAAAACCAGGCCAAGAGTTGTCCTGCAGCCTTGAGAGCAAGTAGGGCAGGGTGTCCGTGGCACCCTGCAGAGCACTTGGCCCTGAGGCTTGTGTGGGCTTTGTAACTCTTGGGTTTAAGGCATAATTCATGTACTGACAGTGATATTTTTCCACCTCAAACTCTGTGAAACAAGATGAGGTCTGTGTTGCAGACCGAGGTTTTGATGTTGCTGGATGCTGAGGTGGTGGGAGAGCCTGTGGAGATGCCTGAGGCTGCAGAGCCTGATGGAACTGGGAAAAAAAGCCAAACCTGACACCATCTCATCCATGGTGTTTAATGGGAGCAGTTCTTGGCACCTGCTGTCTCCCAGACCATTCCCAGGTATTGTCATGGAGCACTGGATGACATGGGACAAAGCCTAAAGAGGTAATTTGGTAACATTTAGCAGGACAATCAGCACTGCACGGGTCAGCCCAACTTTCAACTTCCAGAAACAACCAGGAGAACTCCCCAGGTATCAGTGATATTACAAGTGCAGGATTAAATAACTCACAACTATCCATGTGAAATGTTTGGGTCTGTGCAGTTATCTGTGCAAAATGCCTCAGCTGATCAGCTCAGCTCTGTTTCTGGGGTTTTCAGCGGGCAAAATTTTAATGGGAAGCAAAATCACGAGGATCTCTTCTCACAAGAGTTGAGAATGCTCTTTTTCCCTGTAATCAGTGAGGAGAAGGCATGGAGAAATCAGGATTTAACCATCCCTCCTGCAACTCCTATGGGAGTCTGAGCTGTAAATCCACAACTCAGATGCAAAACAGAAGTTGCAGAGAAGGTGAGGTCACGCTGTTCTCAGAGCTGAGTGCCATGGCCAGGCCTGCCTTGGACACCTCCAGGGCTGGGCACTCCAAACCTCCCTGGGCAGCCCCTGTGTTGAGCAGGGCGTTGGTCAAGAGACCCTTAGAGGTTCCTTATGACCCAAAATGTGCCCCTGACCAAAATTTTGGCATTAAACCCACGGGCAGCAAGTGGCAGAAATAGCTGGAGTTGAGTGACTGGAAGGAGAAATCTCTCAGGGAGCATGAGGCCAGTGTTTGCAGCTGCTGGGGCCTGTCAGCACCCTGAATCACCCATGATCTCTGTTATCCCGACTGCAGCAGCTGGCAGGAGTTTTGCACATGGAATTGCTGGACCAGAGCCAAGCTCTGGTGTTGCCAGGTGGGACATCTCGGGGTGGGACAGCCGGGCTGTCTCTACTGCTGATCTTGCTCTGCTGCTGGCAGCAGCTGTGCCAACAGGAGTGCAAAAAATGCACCCTTTCTGTCTTACTGAATTTGTTTTCTGAATTGGCTGGGGATAGGACAAGAACATTATAGAATCATGGAATGGTTTGGGTGGGGAGGGACCTCAAAGATCACCCAGTGCCACCCCCTGCCATGGGCAGGGACACCTTCCACCAGCCCAGGTTGCTCCAAGCCCCATCCAACCTGGCCTTGGACACTTCCAGGGATCCAGGGGCAGCCACAGCTTCTCTGGGCAACTTCCAGTTCCTCCATAGTGAGCACTGGACAAGGGTGATGGACCATCTGCCACGATGGATAAAAAGGAGCTTTTAGTTTTACACACAGTTTGTGAAAGAAATTACTCATCTCATCCAGGGGAGTGTGTTAAATAAGAACCATGACACAAGCCAGAGCACATGTGCAATATCAGCAATAGCCCAGAAATGCTGACTGACCTCAACTGCACTGAGCTGGGCCCCAAAAAAGTACTCTGGACTCTGAGCCTTTTGCCTGTGTGGTGTCTGAGACCAATGGCCACGTGTGCTGACCTCGAACACAATAATTTGTGCAGCGGATTCACAGAAACGCCTGCTCTGAACCTCCAGCTCGAGCTTTTCTGGGAGCCAAAAGCCTGGTAAAAGACTAACCAGGCAGGAGCAAGGATGTGTGACAGCAAACCCTCCTTATTCCAGAATCCTGTTTTCAGTGCCAGGCATTTGCAGCAAAGGTGGCTCTGAGTTAGTGCTGACTCCAAGCGCTCCGAGTCCAGGTAGTAAACAAGTTTTGTAATCCGATTCGGGATCTGCAGCCCGATAAAAGGCAGAAGATGTTGATACCCAACTGTCTCCACACATCTTTGCAGGTTCAGAGAACGTACATTACCAAGCCAAGGCTGTTTGGCTTCCCTGTGCTTCAAGTGGAGATAAATTTAGCAAAACAGATGTAAAAACAGCCTTTTGGAGCCCGTAGTGGTAAATTCTGTGAGGAAATTGGTTAGAATCCAAGGCAAAAACTACAAGGTCAAATGACTACCAAAAATGGAGTCATGGGGTTTGTGTTGGCTTTTTTTTTTTTTTTAAATTTGAATTATCAGCATTGTTCTCCATCCTCCATAATAAAAGGGCCA
>NW_020957055.1:34600-36043 GCF_003031625.1 Empidonax traillii | reverse complement strand
TTTTTTTTTTTTTTTTTTTTTTTTTTTTTTTTTTTTTTTTTTTTTTTTTTTTTTTTTTTTTTTTTTTTTTTTTTTTTTTTTTTTTTTTTCTGCAAACAAGACAAGGAACAAAAATTGCCACCTGGTGCTGCCAAATATTCCCCAGGGGGGTTCAGTGCCAGGGAGGTTCATGGGCACAGCAAAGGAGACGTGAAGACCCCTCAGAAAAGGCAATCTTGGACCTTTCCAAACTCCTCCTTAACTCAAAAGTTGCCCTCATCCTACCAGGAAAGTGGGGAATGACCAGAATAGCAGTAAAAACAACGCCTGTTCCACGTGTATATACGTGGACAAAGCCCATGAGAGCAATTTTTAGGTTATAAATGATTTTTGAAATTAGGGCATTGTCAATGAATTTGCATACAAAACGTTCACAACTGTGTTACAAGACATAAAATTACTAAATTAGAGTGAGACATGCTCTGAACTCTCTAGATCAGCTGGTGGCACAAAAAAGGTCAGTTATAATTTGTAATACTCTCTGTTGAAACTCCTAATTATTCTGGAGATCAGACAAGAACTCTGATAAAGCAGGCCATCAAAACAGACTCCCAGTATCTCAATCGGACAAGAGGGCCCTTTTCATACCTATTTTGGCAATGTTTGGACAGGTGTAAACACTGGTACCACGACAGCCTTTCTGAAGCACAGCAATAATCACATTAACCATAAAATGATTGCTTGAGGATCACAGTGACGTGTCACCTGCACAGCCTCAAAAGTCAGGAGAGCTTTACACCTCCTATTTTGCTGGTGACACCAGTTTTGTGTTGTTCTGCTGACTCTGATTTAAAAAAATATCTGCTTGGAAACCCCGGGCTGTGCCTTTCTAGTGCTGCTCTGGAAGAGGCAAGACCGGGACAGCAACGCTGGTTGCAATTTTCACCAGGAAACAAAACGTTCCTGAGCACTGGCACTCGACTCCCTGTGTGCCAAAATTCCTAGAAAAGCCCCTGGCAGGGTTTTGACCAGGACACACAATTCCTGGCTGCGTTTCAGGTGTTAGCATGGGACACAGGTTACTCCTAAAAGGCAGATTGTGGGAGATTTCACCTGGAGACAGCAGAGCTCAGGAATACAAGTGTGGGCTGTCTGTCCCACTCCATTTAGCCTCCCTGCTAAGAAATACAGGCCTGGGCACATTTAGTTTGCTAATAAAGCCACAGCCAGTACACAAGCGAACTATTCAGGGACTTGTTTAGGAGAACTCCTTGTCATTTGCTGGAAAATTAAAGAACTCACTGAAATCTCTTACGTCCTGTGTGTATTTGCCTAAGAGACCCACCAAACCAGAATACTCTCAATCGGTCTAAATTAGCACATTTTTTTTTTGCTACCTGGCCACTGTGCTCGAACAAACATGATGTTTACTGGGAGAGGAGGAAATATTCAGAAATACCTTTT
>NW_020957055.1:26746-33777 GCF_003031625.1 Empidonax traillii | reverse complement strand
GACAGGGATCCTGCCATGTGTTCAAAACTTATTCATCGAGCATTTCCATGGAAACACACAGATGCAGAATCCTTGGAGCGCTTATTTCGGGAATTGCTGTTCCCAAGGTTCAGTCTGGAGCGAGGGTTTTGTCCGGGAGAGGGTGAATGGGCTGTGATTCTGATTTAGGAACCTCCTCGTCAAGGAATTCGTGGGGTCTCAGGGAGGCAGAATTTGGGGGAGGGAAAGACTAAAAGGGCATCTTGCCAAAAAAAAAAAAAAAAAGCAGAGAATAAGACTGAAAAACTTGGCCTTAATTTTTCCTGGGAAGAGCCTGGAGAGTTTACAAAACAGCCAAGTGCCCCCCAGGAAAATCAAAGTGTCTGCATGAGTGTTATGTGTGTGATGTAATGAGAAATTTGGTTAAACACAAAAGTCCCTGGGTCTGGCTGTCCCTCTCTTTGGGGGTCAGCTTATGTGCTGTGAAACACAGGGCAGGCTGGTTGTGATGCACGAGGGCTTGATCAACCCAAACCCGTTTTGAGAGCATGAATAGAATCTGTTTTTATGAATAAAAGGTGCTTCTCTGCTCTTAAGTATTTCCACAGGGAATAAGCACTGCATGAAGGCGGCCATGGCGTGGCAGGTGGACACCTCTGGAAGGGGGGGTGCCTTCAGATTTCTCCTGATCCCACTCATAAAATCAGCCCTGCTGGGCTTTTAATATAATTTCTGGTAAGAGATGCTCAGGCAGGGAGGTCTAGGACATGGTTACCTTTAATAGCAAGGTCAGGAGTAAAGGTGTATTTTCAAAGGCAAGAGGGCACTCCTAAGCCTGCCAGAGCTCCAGAAGTGTTTGGATGATACTTTCAGGCACGTGGTGTGACTCCTGGGGATGGTTCTGTGCAGGGCTAAGGGCTGGACTCGCTGATCCTTGTGTGGGTCCCTTCCAACTCAGCATATTCTGGGATGCTGGGAAACCTCATCTCTGTGTTCTCCTTGTCTCTGTGACCGGGAGGGGAAAGCAGATTATTCATAATGCCTTAAAGATAATGAAGCACATTCTACCAGCATTGCTAGTCTAACATGAAGCCTCAAAAGCCAGAGCCTTCCTAGGCTGTTCATAATTATTTGAGGGGTCTCTTGCTGCAGTGATAACTCCCGTGGACTGAAATTTCCTTGGGGCACAATGGAGAGAGTTCAGCATCAAGTGCGAGGCCTTAACTTCAAATTTTCCTGGCTTTTTGGCTTAAGCCTGCCTCACCAGGTCCCTGCAAAGCCTTTTTGTTGTGTTTTGTCATGCGTTGCACAGCGTCAGCGGTAATGCAAGGAGGCACACTGTCACCCACCGGGCTGAGTTCACTCGGGACTGACGGCCCCGTGACACGACTGGCAGTGCTGCCACTGCCTTCAGCCTCAATAATGCTCTCCTGAGACATGGCACAAGCTGAGGAGGTGACACAGGGCGGGGCTCACAGAAAACACAGAATTGCTCTCAAGGTTTCCGTGCTGCTGTCGACCTTTGAGGTTTTCCTTGAAGAGGGAGACGGGATGGGGCCGAAGGAAGCCCAGCCCAGAAGGAGAGATAACACTTATTTCCCCCTGGGTGTTTCAGTCACCTCTAAAACTTCACAAGGGTCTGTGATCTTGCACCACGGGGATGAGCCTGAGCATCTTGAAAAAGCTACAGGTGCTGTGAGACTCCCCCACAGATGATCTGCTACGTGACACACGTTTGTGAGGGAGAGCAAAATGCTCTTTGAGGGGCACTGGCCCACCCAGAGCAGCCCCTGCATGAGGGAATGGTACAATAATGGTACCAATGGTACAAAAAATGGTACAATAGCACATCAGTGCTGCTCTCTAGAACACATGTTGAGGAGGAATTCTTCCCTGGGAGGGTGGGCAGGCCCTGGCACAGGTTGCCCAGAGAAGCTGTGGCTGCCCCTGGATCCCTGGAAGTGTCCAAGGACAGGTTGGACGGGGCTTGGAGCAACCTGGGCTGGTGGAAGGTGTCACTGCCTGTGGCAGGGGGTGGAACTGGATGATCTTTAAGGTCCCTTCCCACCCAAACCATTCCATGATTCTGTGATTCTGTGATTCTGTATTCAGAACTTCACATTTAGGCAGAGCCAGCAGAAGACTTTTCCCTTTACAGTCTGGCAGAAGAATGACAGCAGCTACCCTGAAAGGAGAGAATAAGGAGTTCAAGAGCTGAAATTCCAGCAAGAAGAAGCACCAGAAGGCAGAAGGATTTCCAGTAAAAGCCAACAATTACCCCAGATTTCACCATATCCTCATCTTTTTGCAAAAACCATTTGATGAAACCACTCTCCTCCTCAGTAAACTCATTTCTTTTCTTGCACATAAATGAAATTAAACCCGTGAAATGCTGGGAAAAAATAATAATAAATAAATAATAAAAAATCAGTTCCTGTCATTTTTGGAGTTTAAATTCTTGTAAGACACTCCCAGGTGAATGGTGTTCAGGCCCATACCATTAGGGGACAAAGTACACTCAAATAAAGGCCACAGGCTTACAGAATTCAAATGAAATCTGAAGTACTGTAGGTTTTATGTTTGCTGGGGGAAGGACACACAAATCCTCTGTCTTGTTATCGGCAAGACATTGATTTTCTATGGAAGTTTGCTTGAATTGCTCTTGGAATAAATTACACCGTAGCACAACTTTCCTTCGACAAGAGTAGGATTGAATCTTTCTGAAAATTGTTGGGGGTTTTTTTTGGTTTTTTTTTTTGGTTTTTTTTTTTAACTCTTAATACTTATTTAATACTTTCCCCTCAGCAATGCAACTGATGGGAAAAAATAGCTCAACAATGGCTCGTTTTCTCTGCTCACCCCCAAGTGAATCTGTTCCCTCATTTCTATCTGTTATCTCCTTCTGATCTTTCTTGGTGCATAAGAAACCTCATTCATTAAACTGCAAAGGAGGGGGAGGAAGATCTGCTTACTTCTGGCAGCATTTAAATATGGATGGATGGAATTTAAACAGCAGGATGAGCTGATAGATAGGAAACAAGAGCTTGCCTTCATTGTAATCCCGTTAGGCAATAAATTGGGGATGTTTGATGTCATTTGTGTCGTGCTCCTAATAGGTTAGAAAGGAAAAATGATGATGATTTTATTGACTAATAGCAATTTCATGCCTATAATGATACAGCTAGAAGCTGTCTATTGACTTAGAGCAATAATAAGGAAAAATAATGCCTGCCTTTTCCTTGTTTGTTTGTTTCCTGTGGCAGCCAACGTCCTGGAAGAAGACTCAATGGAGCAGGACATAGAGAGCCCTGTCACTATTCATCAGCCAAAGTTGCCCAAACAAGCTAGAGAGGATCTGCCAAAAAACATCAGCAAAGAATGCGCCAAGAGAAAAATCCAGAGGTACGTTAGGAAAGATGGGAAATGCAACGTCCACCACGGGAATGTCAGAGAGACCTACCGTTACTTGACTGACATCTTCACCACCTTGGTGGATCTCAAGTGGAGGTTCAACCTGCTGATCTTTGTCATGGTCTACACCGTGACCTGGCTGTTCTTTGGAATGATCTGGTGGCTGATTGCCTACATGAGAGGAGATATGGATCACATAGGGGACAGCACGTGGACCCCCTGCGTCAGCAACCTCAATGGGTTTGTCTCAGCCTTTTTATTCTCAATCGAGACCGAAACCACCATTGGGTATGGTTACCGGGTCATCACGGACAAGTGTCCCGAGGGGATTATCCTGCTCTTAGTGCAGTCGGTTTTAGGTTCTATCGTCAACGCCTTCATGGTTGGCTGCATGTTTGTGAAAATATCCCAACCCAAGAAGAGGGCAGAAACCTTGGTGTTCTCCACAAACGCAGTCATTTCCATGCGGGATGGGAAGCTGTGTCTGATGTTCCGAGTAGGAGACCTTAGGAATTCCCACATTGTAGAGGCATCAATACGAGCCAAGTTGATCAAATCCAAACAGACAAAGGAGGGGGAATTTATACCACTCAACCAGACAGATATCAACGTAGGTTATTACACAGGGGATGATCGTCTCTTTTTGGTTTCACCACTGATCATCAGCCATGAGATTAACCAGCAGAGTCCTTTCTGGGAGATTTCCAAAGCCCAGTTGCCCAAAGAGGAGCTAGAAATTGTTGTAATCCTAGAAGGAATGGTGGAGGCAACAGGTAACATTTCTTATACTTTGTATAAGGTAAATGCTTTCATTTTAGCAAGGAAAAAATCAGCGGGGTTTTGCTTCACTTTAAAGGAATTGCTTCAACAGTTGTTCCATTTGAAAAAAAGCACCTGTTATCTGGTTAGCTCTGAAATTAAAAGCATGCCCGGTGTAATTGTCTGTTCCATCTCGCCCAAAGGGATTAGTGTTGTTCCTGCTCTGTTTGGAAAATGGGAGAGCATTTCTCATTTTCTAAATCTTCCACACCATGTCACCCAGTGATCTGTCGTTCTATCGCAGGAGCAACTCAACCAGCAGGTTGTGGGATAAAATTGCTTAGAAAAAAAAAAAAAGTAATTCAACAAAAAACTCTGTTTATGATTAACATGGAAGCACCACAGTCCTGCTGCTTCCAATCCCCCGTGGGTAACTCCAGAATAACTGCCTGCCACGTGGCATTCCCAGGCTGTTTGGATGCAGTAGGAAGTGATGATGTGCTTGGTTGTCTTTTTTTCTTGCTTGTTTGCTTGGTTTTGTTTTAACCTGTGGGGCTTGTTCCACTTTAGGATCTGTCTGATTTTGTGTTTCACTGAGCCCCCACCCCCCCTTATCCCCCCATGCCACAGGAATATCCAGAAAGCTGGGATGTGTATAAATAAGGCATGTTGTGTCACAGGAGCCTTGTGGAGATGCTGTTTGGTCCTTCCCTACAATTATACAGCACAACATCAGCAAGCACTTGATGCAGAGAAAACAGTGCTTGGAATTCACGACAAATGGACTCATGAAGTAATGTTTGTCCTTTGCATTAAAGCCAGAGTAACAGGAGGGTGTTTTCTCTCTAAAATTGGTGTGTTTCCCACAGTCAGAGTGCTGGTACACTTGTTTTAGAAGCTGGAGGTATTTTTTTTTTATGTCAGTAACAACATCAGTGTCTGAAATGAGTAAATATAATCGGTACAAGGGAATGGTGATTATAAAACAAAGAAATGATTTTCCTGGGGGGAAAACACTGATATAGAAATATAAGTAATATAAGAATATAAAAATATAGAGATACAAGAACGAGATCTGCCGTTTTTCCCCACAACTGCAGCAAAACCCAAGGAAGTTTGAGGACGTGGATCGCAGAGCTCTGCCAGAAGTGCAACCTTTCCAACCCCTGACTCGTGGTTTGTAACTGGAGCTGGGAAATAAAGAGCAGTCTCTTACTAGAACATGTGTGTGTGTGTTTCACACATCTGTTATGTGGTGGCAGGAGAAAACTGCATTTGTCACCATATAATAAACGTGTGAGACAAAAACGGAGCAGGGGGAAAAAAAAAAGAAAAAAAAAAGAAAAAGAACTTGGCAGGGAACTTGAAGTGGTAAGTGCAAGGCTCCCAAATTTTCCAGGAAGTAGGTGGTACTGAAGAGAAATCAAGATGAAATGTTTAGTGTTCCTGGTATGTGCAGCAGTCACGGAGATTTCAAACATCTGCATCACCTTCGGGTGAGACGACGGGGAAATTGCTGTTTATGAGCTGAAACCACCTTGAAATCTCTGAACTGCAGCTGAGGGAGCTTGACATCCCACAGGGGAGGTGGATATTTTCAGGTTTGCTGAACACTATGTTTCCCAGGGAAATGATTGGCAAGCGGTGGAAGAACGAGAGATGTCTCACCAAAACCCACCTACAGAGATCAAAAGACAGAACACTTCTGCAGTGCAGCAAATGCAGCTTTGTTGCCTTAAACCTCTCACTCTTTCACTGTTTAACCCTTCTTTCCCCCCCTCATCTTCCCCCCTGCACACCCACAGGGCTCTCTGGGGTGTCCTTCGCTGCTCCAGCACCGACCACGTCCTCCTCTCAGCCATTGTCGGCCTCCTCTGGGGGGGACTCCCCCTCAGACTGCTTGGGCTGCCAAAATGTAAGATAAAAATCAAATCTGTTCGTGTTCTCAAACCCCTGGAGTCCCCACAAAGACAGAAACCAGAGGCAGTTGTTTGAACACCCGCTGGAGCCATCCAGGATTAAGGTGTTTCCCTGGCACTGGATGGGGGGGTCCATTTACCATTTTAAGCTGCTCTGGTTTGTTCTGGCTGGGAGGGCATCAGACAATGTCATGATTAGCAGCACAGTTTCTGAGACGTCTCTGTACAGAAGTAGCTGCTTGTTCTGTGCTTTGGGTTATTTTTGTTGAAGGTACAGTCAGGCCTAAGCTGCCAAAACTTCACATTTTGCCTCTTTCAACTTCCAAATATTTACAAGTTACATCCCAGCAAACACTGAAAGCCAGTTTAGGCCATCCTGTATTCACATTTACTACTTGATGTAGAGGGAGGGCAGCAAAAGAAGCTGCTCTGAGCAACAATCTCCAACCCTTGAACAACCCATCACACCTTCCAACACTGGTCAGAGTCTTGGGATATAAATTATTAAAGCTGGAGCTAAGAAACTGTGATGTTAGATTTAGAGATATCAACATTTAGTGTCGCTGCTGATGGATCAAAACCAGATTGGGATCATTAGCTGACGTTATTCATTATTATATTACAATATTGCATTATCAGAAAAGCCACTCCCAAGTTTGCTCAGTGAAAACAACCCTTTATCCATTTTCAGAGCTTCCTCATTCTGGGAGCAGACATTCCTTCCATGAGAAATAAAAATGGAAAATTATAAGTATAAACATTTACTATTATTGTTATTAATCATTGATATTACTTGTTTATATATATATATATAATATTTTCTACCTTGAGGGCTTTAAAAGCACATCTACCTGCATCTGAAACGCAACTCTTCATGTATTGTCGTGTGAACTCTGCATCATCTGTTAGGACAGGAAATTAGGAATAATGCATTTCACTAAATGAAATTAAACTAAATTAACC
>NW_020957055.1:18468-23944 GCF_003031625.1 Empidonax traillii | reverse complement strand
CCTCAAACCTCGGGAAGTTGTGTTTGCCAGAGGGTTGCTCAGGGTGACAACCATTCCCACTGGGTAAAAATAAACATATGGACACTGAAACAGTCCCAGGGAAAGCGAATGATCTGCACATTTACAGCTGTAAAAAAAAAAAAAAGAAAAAAAAATTAGCAACAAAGCTGGACAGACAACTTTGGGTTCATATGGATAATTCTACAAATAAACTTGCAATGGGCTGCATTTATAATTTTGACATATGGGCAGCTGGAGAGCAGTATTTGCAGAAGGGTTTATGGACACATAAACAAACACACTTGCCAGCTGTGGAAAATACGTGTGGAAAGCAGTAAAATGCTCACATGGATGGTTATTTATACAGCAAATGGTGCTTTTCACTGGGCAAACACCGTATCAAGCTCTTCATTGCAGCCCCTTTGACTGACTGATTTATTGTCTCTTTTTATTTCTCTGGGGTGAATTGCTGCATTTACCCCGTCTCCTTGCCCAGTCCTAGCAAACACCTCCCTTTGACACGTGTGGTGGTAACAGCTCCAACCCTTCAGCACGTCCCAGCAGACTTTGCTCTCTCTCTCTCTCCAAATAAACCTTGGCGGGGTCAGAGTTTCTCATTCGGATTTTTTTTTTACCGCTCTTCAGAGAAGAGATGTTTGTTTATCCACTCAAATGGCTTCTTAAGGCACTGGAGGTGAAGGGAAGAGAAGAGTCAGGATTTCTCAGCTCAGGTGTTTCTGCTGGACAAGGTGGTGAGGGCAGATTTCGCTGCTGTGCTCCGGGATGTGTCCAAATTGCAGTGACTGAAATGCAGCTCCAGCAGGGATAAGAATAAGCAGCTCCAGCTCTAAACTGGATCGTCATCATCATCATCGTTTCAGGAATGATCAGAATACAAAGGCTCTCCAGTTCAGTTTGCCTCTCTTTCTGTTTTAGGAGTTTTGACCTCTCTCAATGACGGGTGCCAGACTTGGGCACCTGGGTTCACCTCCCCACGTATTCCCACAAATCCCCGCTTCCCTGATCCCTTCCACTTTTACTCCTCTCTCACTTTTCCACGGGGTTAATCCTAACAGAACATTCCATTGTTTTTGACTCCAGCACGGAAAATCAGGGATGGCAGCAGGAGTGATTGCAGTGCCAGCAGAGAAAGGCATTCCGGTTTTATCGGGATGTTTCTTTCGGGAAGCTTTCTCCGCAGGTGGACAAGATTAATCTGTTTGCTGAAGGGGGACTACGAGGCTTAAAGGAGGCAATTACAACTTCACAGTAGTCAAAGCTGTGCACAGCGGCAAGAACTCAGGGGAGGGAAATCCATGGAACAAAAAGAGATACGCAGATTATGAGCATTTCAACCGAAACTGTGGTGTTTCTCACTTTCAGGGAAGGCAGGGAACAGGAATTACACGTTTGTTTGACAGCTTTATTCTCTAAATAGTGCTGTACTGTGCAAACATGTTACTGAATGTTTGATAATGGCTTATTGCCCATCTTTCATACCTTTCTCACCAGTTAGTCACTCAGCTCTTCAAAACTACAGCAGCTCCCTCACCCCTGAATGTTCAGATACAATACTTAGATTCAAGCAGTCATATGTGAAAACCTTAAATCCTTACAAAGGAGGTTTGAGATCCCTGTGAATGAAAAAACAACAACAACAACAACAACAACAAAAGAAACAAACAAACAAAAAAATTTTGTGTAGCTAATTAGATATTGTTAAATAATTCTGCTCTGAACATGAGTCAAACTCGCACAGGAGGGGCTTCGTTTTGCACATCGTGCCCTTGCAATCCAGCATTTTGTCTCCTTCTCGCTCCTGAGCCTGCACATATCCATCTCCATGGCCAGAGGATTCCCAGAGCAGGATCCCAAAGCTTTAACACTGGCCCTGCTGCTGCCCTTTTCCTGGGAGAAGGGCACAGTGGGAACCCTCTTCCTTGGCCAGCCCAGACACTTAAAAATCTGGTGCCAGACACTTAAAAATCCGGTGCCAGACACTTAAAAATCCCCTCTGTCTCCGGCACAGCTTTGAGCAAAGGTGTTTTCCAGCAGCGTAGCACAGAAAGAAGGCACTGCAAAGGTGATTCCTTGGGTGTCCAGGCCCAGCTCAGACTCCAAGGAATGCCGAGGAAGGAGAGGCTCAGCTGCCCTGAGCACCAGCGCAGCCTCCACCTGGCAAAACCGAAGGGATGATTCCCTGCAAAGGGCACCTCAGCATTATCCAGGTCAAAGGATTCCCCGGGCAGAATCAGCTCACTGAACACATTTCACCTGCTTCAGGAGCAGAGATGTGGATTTCTGATGGATTCCTGAGCACCACCACCCCCCCCCTGAGAAGGGCTCCAGGCCACTGAAGTGCCTGTTCCATCTGTGAGAGCTTCTCAGGTTGATGTCTGTTTAACTTGTCCACTTGATCTCGGAATGGTGGAGACACGGGGTCAGCACTGCAATGTTTTCCTGGGAAAGGAAACCTGGAGCTGTTGGTTCTAATTTTAGCCTTCTAACTTTTGGTCATCCAAGGGTTTTTTTTTTTTTACCTGCCCGCAGAGGAAGGTGATGAAATCCCAGGCACGCTCCGGTTGGAGTCAGGGCAGTGTCTCACCCCTGGAACTTCTGCTGAACTGATTCTTTCATGTTGATTACCGTGTTCCCTCGTGCCTGATCTCCAGATATGAAGCATTCTCACGTAGCCTGCAGTTCCAAAACCCCTGGGAAGTATTTTTGGCAAAACTCTGCTCCCTCCCTTATTTCTGAATGATCTTTTTCACTTCTCCCCCTTGGTGCTTATTTACTGCCAGCTGTGTAATGTTGTTTCCTCCTGTCTCACCAAATTGTGGCGAAGGATAAACACGTTGCATTACCCTCCCTGATAACTGCAAAGCCTCTCTAATGTGGCAAATATTTACACTGGTTTTTAGTGAATGCAAGCAGAAAGTTTTCACAAAATTGAACAGAGCAACTGTAAAGCCAAAAGTGACCTAAAGGGTTGAAGAATGAGCAAGCAAGCAAAGCTGTGAAGTAAATGAGAAATTCAAAGTCAACAGTTGGTATATTAAAAAGAACAAGGCTATGGGCTGCAGATAACACCTCTGGCTACATAAAGCAGATGAAAAAGGCAGAAAATTTATGAGTATATGTTTTCTAACCTAGAAAGCAGCTGCCAGCACTAAAAAACTCCCATTATTGCACAGCTTCTGGGATTCCCAAGGCCACTGCAGAAAAAAAGAAAAAAAAGTCCTCAAGGGATTTCAGCTAAAAAAAATCACAGAGAACTGCTGTGACATCAGAGGCTCAAACACAGCATTCCAAGGAAAATCAGGCACAAGCTGATGTGCTCCACGTGTTCTTCCCCACCCTGTGAAAGGCAGAAAGGGCTCGCGTGATCAACCTGGACAGTAAAGGAACTTAATTTAAAGGAATATTCCAAACATGAAAACAAAGTGGAAGTTAAAATCTCCAACATGAAATTTCCAGTGGTTGTGAGGAACCCAATTGAGATTTCTGAGGAATGTCAAAATTTGATTCAGAAAACAACTTCAAAGGCAATATTTGAATCAATTCCATCAAGTTCTCAGAAATAAGTAGCAGGAAGGGTATTTTGTGCCCTGAAAGAGGCTCCAGGTTGTAGGTTCCCAGTCATCTCCCAGCAGTTTAAGTTTACAGAGCAATGATTCAAATAACTTCCCTGGGCAGATCTGATCAGGACTTGATGGTGAGGTCAGTGGGAATGCAGGGCACTGTCACAGCAAGGGAAGGGGACAGGGCAGCCAAAATTTCTGCTTCAGGGCGGTTCATGGCAGTGGCCAAGGCTAAAAGGGGAGCCAAAGCCCCAGGGATTTACCAGGGAGTTTGTGGCTGTTACTAAACAGAGTTGGAGGAGACCAGGATGTCCCTCGTGTCTCCTCAGAGTGACAAAGAACAGAGGGAAAATCATCAGGAGGAAGGAAGCTGGCAAAGCATCACTGCCTGCCTCTGCCCACAGGGACAGGCTTCCCAAGAAGATGGATGAGCCCAGGTCACACAGTGAACATTCCTGAACTGAACCCACTGGAGCAAAACGAGTCCAGGGCTCTGCAAACGCAACTCCAGAGTCATTCACTGAACTACAACCCTGAGCACAAATACACCCCAAAATAGGCTCCCCAGTACAAAACAGACATGGACACAGAATCACAGAATCCCAGAGGCTGGGAAAGGTCTCCAAGGTCATGGATCCCCCCTGTGCTCCATCCCCACCTTGTCCCCCAGCCCAGAGCACTGAGTGCCACGGCCAGCCCTGCCTTGGACACCTCCAGGGCTGGGCACTCCAAACCTCCCTGGGCAGCCCCTGCCAAGGCCTCACCACCCTTTCCAGCAACAAATTCCTCCTCCTGGCCCACCTGAGCCTCCCCTGGCACAGCTGGAGGCCGTTCCCTCTCCTCCTGTCCCTGTTCCCTGGGAGTAGAGCCCGACCCCCCCCAGCTCCTCCTTCTTGTCAGGAGGATGTCATGAAAGCGAGGACATCTCAGAGGCACAGGGAGCCAGGATGTGTTGCAGGGCAGATAATTCTGATTAGACACCAGGCAAAACTAAACAGGGCCCCAGGGGGGGGTTGGGGAATCACCATCCCTGGAGATATCCCTGCCTGGACTGCACAAGCCCTGAGCAGCTCCAGCTGCTTGGCTCTGCTTTGGGCAGCAGGAAGGGCCAGGTGACTCCAGAGATCCTCCCAGCCTGTGGTTATAAACCCCAAAGCTGTCTCCTCCTCATGTTTTAAAGCTGTGGAGGACTGAATGGTTTCGAGAAAATTAAAAGCCCAGCTAAGAGCTTTCACTGTTGTCCCACGTCACCACTTACAAACATTGCGGGTTTATGCAGTTGAAAGCTGTTCTGTGGTCACCCCTGAGCCCCTGGGGACAGCAGAGCCTCAGAGAGGGGAGGCAGGAGGGGAAGAAGGAGCCTGAGATCATCTGCTCTGTCAGGCAACTCACCTTTGAAGACTGATCCAAAGATTGCATGAATTCAGAGCTATTCCCTATTTGTCCTGGATTTTTTTTTTCCCGCTTCTCTGGCCACAGTCCCCCCTGGTTTGCACCTTTCTGCCCCTCTAGGGAGTGAGGGAGGTTGAGATGGACATCCAGCATTCCTGTGATGATTCCTGCTCCTCTCTCCATGGCACTACCTTTCCATGGCTCAAGCCACACATAATTGCTGAATCGTCAGTATTATCATTATTCTGACCGTCATCCTCACAACTGGTGGCCTTTTACCTGGCAATAAGACATTTTTGATTTGTCTTTTTTTCGGAAGGGGGGAAAACCCAAAGCCACATCGGGGATGACAGCTTTGATCCCACACTTTTGACTGATGCAGACTGACCTGAATTGGAGAGAGAGGGAATTTCCCCTGCAAGAGAAAAATCCATCTGACTCTCTCAGAGCTGCCAGGCACCACCATAACAAAAAAGATTTATGACTCAGCCAGTCCAATTAAA
>NW_020957055.1:11019-18122 GCF_003031625.1 Empidonax traillii | reverse complement strand
AAAACCCAAAGCCACATCGGGGATGACAGCTTTGATCCCACACTTTTGACTGATGCAGACTGACCTGAATTGGAGAGAGAGGGAATTTCCCCTGCAAGAGAAAAATCCATCTGACTCTCTCAGAGCTGCCAGGCACCACCATAACAAAAAAGATTTATGACTCAGCCAGTCCAATTAAATTGTGCTGGCATTTTTTTTAAACTAGCCATTAGGTTCTTTTTTTTTTTTTTTTTTTTTTTGCAACCTTGCATAAGAATTATTAATTCATTCATTACATTTAGAGCTCCAGGGTGGGAAAACTCCCCTTCCATTTTCATCATTTTCCCAACTCTATTCCCATTAGTCCCCTTTTACAGTGAGGAGACAACAAATTAGCTTCTTTTTCAGCTATTAAGTGCAGCAATGAGTTTCCAGCTGCCAATGGGGCCATGACAGATGCCGTGAAAAAGTGCAGGGGAGTTCAAAGCCAAAGGTTTTGAGTCAGCCAGGGATTCTTGTCTGGCCAAAAAATCTGCTTTAAAGGCAGCAGCCGCTTCTACAGAGCTGTGAAGTGGGGAGGGTTTGCTTTGCAGTCTGAGGAAAATGCTTTTCTCCTCCCAGGAGTCCAGGGCTCAAACTCCTCTTTAAGGTTCTCCCCTCAGGGCTCGAACACAAGTGCAACAGGATTTTAATCCCCTGATAAATTAGCCAAGATCCAGGGTTTAAGATGCAAACCTTGGTGTGTGCCCGCCTTCCTTTCCCCTGCAAAGGGGTATAAAATACCTGCTCAGGTGCTCAAAAGCCATCAGGGATAGAAATCCAGTCCAGAAACATCCCCTGGCAATGCAGATCCAGTGTTTAATGCACAGCCTCGAGCCTGATCCCAAGCTCTCCCAAACTTGTGGAGCAGGACTCGGGTCTCTGGTGGCCTCTGGACAAGAACCTCGAAGGAATAAATCGAGCTGTGCAATTCCTCTCAGCTCCCTGATGGCCTCAGAGAAGAAGCAATTAAGGCTCTAATTACGCGGCAGACGGAAGATTAGAAGCAGATAAATGTTCATAATTCAGATAAAGCGTCCACACTGGAACCTTTGGCTCTTAAAAGGGAACCTCATGACGTCTGAGGTGACTCCACAGCTGTGTGAGGAAAGGTGGGATCAGGCAGGACATCTTTCCCCACCTTCCTCCCACGCTTCCCGTCTCTCCTGTGTGGTTTAGTGCCTGAGCTGTTATAAAGAGAGGAACCAGAAGCCAAAAATTTCACCAGGTGCAGCAGGTCCATCGCAAACATGGACTGATTTTTTTATTTTTTTTTTCATCAGAAAGATAAAAGAACTAGAGCTGGAGGCTCTTGTGAGCGCAGACCTCAAGGCTGATGCCAAGACAGAGATCAGACCTCTCTGAAAACTCTTTTCACTACACTCTCTAAATATCACACCAAGAAGGCCAGAAAAACATGGAAATAAAAAAAAAAAAAATTAAAAATTAAGATATCTTGAGGAGTTTCCCTCGAGATTTGTTTGCAGATTAAGCCCTGCTGAGATGAAGCCCTTTTCCCTTTAGCAAAGACCCAGTAGAAAGACAATCTTCATATTTCCAAGGAGACCCCCCCACAGCCCAAACTGTGATGCTGAAAGCCCAGCAGACGAGTTGTGCTGGTGCCTACAAAGCCACCAAAACCAAATGCAATAAATAAATCAGGGCAATTTCTATGCAGCAACTCTTCCACCCGAGGAACTGCAAGAGAGCCAGGCTGGGGTAAATTGGAAGTCTCCCATTCCCCACACCCTTCAATCAGTTTGGATTTCCAGCTTGATCCACCGTGGAGGGAATCTAAAATTACCTCACTCAGGCACTGGGAGAGCAGGACCCAGGTGAAAACAGCACAGTGAAGTATAAAAAGCTTTATCTCCACTATTCTGTTCAACTCAGGACTTGACAAGATAAGGAAATTAAAAAAATAAATAAATAAATAAATAAAAATAACAATTTGAAGGCAATTTCACAGGCAGGGGATGGCCATAACTTACTTAAATGGCCAAAACAAATAACATACCTGTGGGTTGTTTAAACAAAGAGGTGAAGGAAACAGCCCTGAGCAGGAGGAAGAACTGGCAGGATATTAACCCTTTGTGTGCTTTCTTTGCCCTGGAAGCACCCAGAAAATGCATTGTTCTCTCATAAATCTATGCTGGGATTTGCGTTTTCTGATGTCTTTATCATGGCATCACACTGCAACTAAATGATGGAGCCGTGCTGATGGAAAGAGGACGCTCCAAGCAGGTGGTGGTTCTTGTACAGCAACTCTTATTTTCTGTAGATGTCACGTAATCCCAGCCAGCTCAGCCTAGAAAATCTTGTAAAAGCAATATTTGTTCTGGGGTGGTTCCCCTTCTCTTCTCCAGGCTGTAAAATCTTGATTTTTTTTTCATTATTGGCCTGGTGCTAGAGAGACCCTGGGAACTGTTGTGATCTGCCTGGGAAGAAGCATCATTTTCTCAGTGAATTTTTAACCAGAAATCGCTAAAAAAAAAAAAAAAAAAAAAAAAAAAAAAACAAAAAAAAAAAAAAAAAAAAAAAAAAAAACAACCCTCTGAGTTTCTAAGATTGCAATAAAACACCAGGGAAAGTGCTTGGGCCCAGGCCACTCAAATCCCAGGCAAAGTAACAAATGACTAGCAGGGTCCTCTAACCATTTTTGTGGACATCGGTGTTTCCACGTGTGGGAATTGATACAAATCAGAACATAATTGCTAACACTGATTAGAGGAATTGGCATAAATGAAAATATAGCACAGGTCACCTTGTGAGTCCACAGGTTGAGTGACGCAGCAGCCAGTTGTCATTTTGGTTCTAGCTCAGGGTCAATCAGTTCCTCCACTGCAAATTCAGAGCCCAGTGATTGTGCCAAGAAAGAAAATCTCTGCTTTTCTACCACCTGGTAGAAGGTGTTTCGAGCACAGATTGTTGTTTATCTTCTTTTTCTAAGAGTTTGAAAGCTGTGCAGGTTTTGTCAAGGAGGGGGGAAAAAAAAAAAAAAAAGAAAAAAAGGAAATTTGGTGGTGGAGAAGGTGTTTTTTAAAGGCACAAAACCATTTTGATGGCAAAACACAGCCTTCTGGAAGGTATTGCTGGTACCCAGAGGGCACTTGGTTGTAGCAAGATGCTGAAACCCTGAGGTTAAACAGTTGCCCAGGGCATGTGAGAACACTCTGAGCTCATTAAATCATCACAAAGTCTTTGCTTTCAGCCAGGTCTAACCATCACCAGGGCTTATTACATTTCCATAATCACTATGCTGAGATTTTACATCCAGGCTAAAAGATATAATATTAAATCTGCCTCAGATACTCCATTTATTAGGGGTTTGGTGCAGGTTTTCTTCTTCGTCCCCTCTCCCTCATGGCAGAAAAATGGGGTGCAAGACCATTTGATTAGAAAAATAAAATACCATGGGAGCACAACTTGAGGCCTAACTATGAACCCCAAATAAATAGAACATCTGAGATGGATTTGTTGAGGTCTGGGGGAGTTTTGTGCTCACTTTCTCAGGTGTGGAGACAAAGAAGCAGAGGATGAGAGGAGAGGGATTTTCTCTCTCCATCTGGGTCCCTCCAGATCAAAAGACGTTCCACCAAATCTACCTCAGATACTCTATTTATTAGGGGTTTGGTGCAGGTTTTCTTTTTCCTCCCCTCTCTCTCATGTTAAAATGATGGGCTGCAAGACCATTTGATTAAAAAAATAACATGTGAGCAGAACTTCAGGCCTAAATATGAACCCCAATAAATAGAGTATTTGACATAGATTTAGTGCAACATCTTTTAGTCTGGCATGGCCCAGGTGGAGGGAGAAAATCCCTCTCCTCTCACCCCCTGCCTCTTTGTTTCCACACCTGAAAAAGTGAGCACACAGCTCCCCCAGACCTCAACTGCACAGCTCAGTGACAACTCAGACTCATTTTGCAGGCAATTTGCATGGATATGAACAATTACAACGGGGAATCAAGCCCTGCATCTAATGTTGGTAATGCTCTTAATAATAACAACCCCACTTTCCTGGAAGGGAACATTAAACCTGCTCAAAATACAGTATTTTTTTTTTCCAAATGATAGTATTTCTTCCCTCCTACATCACATCTACCTTAATCATCTGACTCCCACGGAGCTGGCTCCACTTCAGTGCCAGTCTCCTCTACTTGTTTAAAAGTCATGTTATTTCCACTGCCATCAAAAAAGACATGATTTTCAAGTGAAGTTATTAAGTTTCCAATACAAGGAACAGTGCGTGGGTGCTGCTGCAGGAGACTCTCAGGAATGAAAAAGAGATCCCTTCCAGCAGAGGGTTGAGTTCTCCCTTCTCTCTGGGGCCTGGAGACACACCTGGATTTAATGAGGATTTTTGTCTCCAAAGAGTTGAAGCTTGTGTCCCACAGGGAGCCCCCAGTGATCTAACTCTGATTCCATCAGAAATCAGGCATCAGTCCTTCCTGGTGCTGGAGGAACAGGAAAACACTCACTCATTTTCTAACCTGTCCAAATTCTTCTATCCAAAATATCAAAGACAATGGGCAATGCATGAACCAACTCCCCCCCTCTGGAGGCTCCACAAGGCCATTCCATCTCTTTATCTGCCAGCCAGAGTCCAAGTGAACCTGATCTGTTAAGGCTAAAACTAATTAGGGTCGATCCACGTGCCTGATTCCCACCCTGCAGCCTCATGCTGGACACAGAAGAAAGGAATTTAATACCTTCTGAGGTGTCACAGTCAAAAAAAAAACCTCTTCAATTCTGACCCACAGCTGCTCACCTCGAGCTGTGCCTGTGCTTTAATCGACTCTGCTGAGTCTCAGCTGGTTTTGTAGCAGCCCCCACGTGTGAGTCAAAGGACAGAGGTTTATTAATTTTGTGTCACCGATCTGAACCGGGAGCCAAGGAATTAATCTCACACCAGTTCTGTGTTTTGTGAGAGTTTCAGCTCCTTCCCCTTCTCCTTTCACAGCAGCTGTCAAATCACTGCAGGTCTTCATTTGCTGACTCCAACCTCCCTGAATTTTCGCTTCATTTAGCTGCCCTTTCACAAGGTCTCTCAGCTCCCTTCAGTCCCTCTGAATTCAGCAGGATCAGGAGATGGAGGGGTGTTCCAGCTGCTGCAGCAGGGAAGATTTAGGAAAACTATATTATGCAGCTCCTACACTTTTTTTTGAATTTA
Organism: Empidonax traillii; assembly: GCF_003031625.1. Taxonomy (NCBI): domain Eukaryota; kingdom Metazoa; phylum Chordata; class Aves; order Passeriformes; family Tyrannidae; genus Empidonax; species Empidonax traillii. Next base: position 12,932 of record NW_020957055.1, on the reverse strand, counting down.
ATGATTCAAATCCTCCAGGTTCATTCTCAAAACTCTGCCATTGTTTCGAAACCTGTCAGAGCCCCTTAATCAAATTACAGCCTTCATTCAGCTCAAGATTATAGCTGGTGGTGTGTCAGTTTGACACACTGTCATTTTTTTTTTTTTTTTTGACAAGGAAAGTGAACAGACAAAAGGAAAAAGTAAAGGAAGTTTCTTATATCTTCCCCAGTGCCCTCCCTTAAGACAGATGAGCCCTGAATCACATTCATCTCCCATTTACCTGAGTGGATCACCTCAAAATGCTCAGCTGCACGAGAAGGAGCAGGACTGTGACTGGAACCAGGCCCAGAATGGCTCAAGGCACAGCAAATGCATTCACATCCCTCCTGAACACGTGAAAACTGCTCTGGTGGTCACATTCACGGGCACAGTTCAGAACTTCACCAGCAGTTTCTGGTCCCAGCCCAGGTTGTGTCCTGGCAATGTGCAGGTACCTCCTGAGAGTTCAGGCTCCCCATTTACCATGAAACACTGGGCTTTGGGGCTGCTCCAGGACAGGGCTTGGAGCAACCTGGGATATTGGAAGGTGTCCCTGCCCATGGCAGGGGATGGAACAAGATGATCTTTAAGGTTCTTTCCAACCCAAACCATCCTGTGATTCTGTGTGAGGTCCAGCTGACTGACCCTCTGCTTCCTCACGTTTGGCACAGCAGGAACAGAGAAGGAAAACTCAGACTTTTGGCTCTTCCCAGCAACTCAGGCACCCAGGGAAAGAGAATAGATGCTCTTGACCCCTCCAGTTGCTATTCTGTCCTTCAGATTTCTCAGTGCTCTATCCTTTCCTGACTGCCCCAAGAAGGAAGACTGGTTGTCTTTGATATCTTTGATATTTTGTGTTTGTATTGAAAAGACAAAACAATCCACAGTTATTCTGGTCTCAGGTAATGATCACCTTTGAAGACAAGCACAGGTTTTAATCTTCACAGTAGAGATGAAATGATAGGTAAGATGTTTGGTGTTTGGCACGGACTGGACCCGTGGATTTATGCCCTGTGTTGCATTCCTGGGAAAAAGAGGAAGGAAAACCATCAGGGGCCCAAAGTCAGTCCATTCGCCTGCGGTGGAGGAGAACCATCAGCTGTGCTTAAGAGCTGTCCACATCCTTAGTTCTGGACTAATTCCAGTGAAGTTATTCCTTCAACTGAAAAACAGCAGCAATAACCTCCAGTCTGAGTCAGAAGAGTCTGGAATCGTGAGTGGTGACAGAATTAAGCCACAGGACGTTTAACCTATTGCTAAATGCTGGCACCGAGTTGTACCAGTGGCCAGTCTGATTGTCTATTCACTGCTGTTCCCTTTTTTAGGTGCCCTGGTCACGCTGTTCACTGTGGGTTTGAATCCTCACGAGAAGGGTGAGCCGGGCAGAGAGCAGGGACTGGGGCTCTCTCCATCCACTCAGTCCCTCTTTTAGTCTCTCTCCCTGGCTTAAAAGGGCCAGTTGAAGTTGTCACAGCTCCCTGGTAGCCTCCTCTTCTGTCACTGTTAGTGGTGCAGTAAGGCTGCTGCACCTTGTGGCTTTCCAGAACATCCACAGAACATCCACAACAACCTTCCCAACCCCCTGGCTTGGATCACGTGAACAGGGAGTTAGCACATGGATGCCTTGCAGGATTTGGGGAGATGGTTCACCCCACAGAATTAGCCTTCTGGGTCATCCTCCTCCCTCTCAGATCCCAAAGCAGCTGGTGCCTGCTCAGCACAGGGAGCGCTGACCACATCCACGAGCCAGTGGGTGGAACTCACACCACAAAAAAACAAACAAAAAAAAGAGGAATAGTCTATTTAGTCGGCACAGCTGAGGGAATTATTGCAAGGAACCATTTATCCCTGGCCGTTTTTCACGCCTTCTCCCAAGTGTGCAGTCAGAAGAG
>NW_020957055.1:6611-10785 GCF_003031625.1 Empidonax traillii | reverse complement strand
CTCAGCACAGGGAGCGCTGACCACATCCACGAGCCAGTGGGTGGAACTCACACCACAAAAAAACAAACAAAAAAAAGAGGAATAGTCTATTTAGTCGGCACAGCTGAGGGAATTATTGCAAGGAACCATTTATCCCTGGCCGTTTTTCACGCCTTCTCCCAAGTGTGCAGTCAGAAGAGGCAGGGACCCGCATCTCCTGGCTGGGTGGAGGAGTGGCGTCAGTGCAAAACACCACTTGGGCTCTTCCAGTGCTCTTCCAGTCTTGGGAATATTTTTGTTTTCTATCTGCAGCTTGTAAATTAGTTTTGCTGTCAGCCTGCAGCCCCGAAGCCCTCGGAATCAGGGTGTGTGGTGACATCTCTCATCCCACTTCTCCCCCTGAAGTCTTTGCTCCAGGCATTCCAAGGCTCTTGGAAGATTCCTTCTGGTTGACCCACATTGCCTTGGGACAGGGGAGGGAAAACTCCAGCAGCAGAAAGAGGCTCCTCTGGTGCTGCTCTGCCCCTCTGGAGCAGCACAATGCAGCATTAGCACACTGAAGGATCTAGTCCATTAACTTTTAAAATTAGCTTATCGGGGAGATGGCAGAGCTTGTGGGGAAAACGAGACATTCAGAGCCTCTCTAAAATCCAAGCTGTCCTCCCCTGAAGCATCACACCTCATCAGCCATGGCTGGAGCTCTCCCTCTCCTAAACATGACACTGCAGAAAGGCTGCACGGTGGATTTTATCCCGCAGCTGCCTCCCTAAATCTCCATCTTTCTCCCATTAGCAACAAGCCACAGCATTATCCAGGAGTTCTGCAGCGTCAGGGCTCTGACTGTGCTCCTTCTTTTGAGACACAGTTGCTCACAGCAATTTAGATCAAGGTACAACAACAGTGGCAGCAGATCAGCCTGATCTGCCTGAACGTGGCTCTGGCTGTTGTGGGGTTGTTGGCACTGTCACAGTGCTGATGAAGCTGAGTTGTACCTTTTAGAGGTGAATAACACAGGTCACCCTCGTTATCTTGGGGTGGTTCCCTTTGAATGAGTTCTCCTGTTGTAGCACCATGTGTAGGAACATCCAAGGGATTCAGCAGTCACGTGGAAAACTGGAGGAGCTCCCCAAAGGGATCCTGAGGAGTGACCCCATCCCTATAGAGAGAGACTTTTGCTACCCAGCCTCATCCAGATTAAACCATTCACTTCCCAAAGCCAAGAAATGCAGCAAGAAGATACTTTTGACTTTTGTGAAGCTTGGGTTGAGTCATCACCTCGTCAGAGGATTTGGACCTGTTGGCTCCCTGGTTGAAAGCCTGTGGAATTGGGGTCAGTGGTTAGGCCAAAATGCACGGATCACAAGCAGTTGGCTCACAAGGAAACTGTATCATAGTTCAGAGAATCATAGTATGGTTTGGGATGGAAGGGACCATAAAGATCATCCAGTTCCAACTCCCTGCCATGGGCAGGGACACCTTCCACCAGCCCAGGTTGCTCCAAGCCCCATCCAACCTGGCCTTGGACACTTCCAGGGATCCAGGGGCAGCCACAGCTTCTCTGCCCAACCTGTGCCAGGGCCTCACCACCCTCACAGCCAACAATTTATTCCCAATATCCCACCTAACTCTGCCCTCTGGCAGTTTGAAGCCATTCTCCCTTGTCCTGTCCCTCCAGCCCTTGGAAATAGTCTCTGTCCATCTTTCCTGGAGCTCCTTCAGGCCCTGCAAGGCCACACTCAGGTCCCCCCAAAGCTTCTCTTGTGCAGCTGAACAATCCCAGCTGTGCCAGCCTTTCCTCCCAGCAGAGCTGCTCCAGCCCTGGGATCCTCTTGGTGCCTCCTCTGGACTCGCTCCAATACTTTCTTTTCTCAGTATCAGTCAGGAAAATGAACCAGATTAATCAACCACTCTTTCACTGACAGACACCCCCACCGTGGACACACAAACAACCTGTCCAAGGTCACATTGGGATTTATTAATGAAAGCCTTCAGACTCCACCAAACTTTGAGGAATGTCCCTGAAATCCCGGCCTGGAAGCCTTGCAGTCAATCACTGGAGCAGCACATGATTAGCTGTGCTTTTATCCCCGTGCTGGCTTCTGAGAGAACCCCAGGGTGTTCTTTTTTTTTTGCATTAGCATGCCTGGTGAAATCAGAGCAAACCCTTTGCTCTGTGATTAATAACGTGCTGAGCCACGGCTCCAAATTATTCCAGCTTTTCGATGGTTATGGGACCGTTTACAAGACTGATGGTGGGTCGTTTGCTGCCAACAGGCTGAAGGAGCTGTCATTTATTACAAGGGCTTTCTTGTGGCCAAATTGTGGGATACAACCCTGGTAAACTGCAGAAAAAGCATTAGGAGTTTTGCTACAGCGTCTTCTCGAATTAGAAATCGAGTCAAGCTTTCTGCACAGCAAATGTTTTTTGAGTGGGAAAAGGGAGGAAAGGAGGAAATGCCATTAAACTTCACCAAAAATGTGAACCCCAAACGTTTCTACGCTGTAACAGTGCAATGGAACTTCATTTGTTGTGTTGGCTGATTCAGTCCCTTCATATCACAGCATTTTGGGGTGATTTTTTGTTCATTTTTGTCATGTGCTTATAATCAGAGAATCGCAGAATGGTTTGGGTTGGAAGGGACCTCAAAGATCATTCAATTCCAACCCCCCTGCCATGGGCAGGGACACCTTCCACTAGACCAGGTTGCTCCAAGCCCCGTCCAACTTGGCCTTGGACGTTTCCAGTGATCCAGGGGCAGCCACAGCTTCTCTGGGCAACCTGTGCCAGGGCCTGCCCACCCTCATAGCCAAGAATTTCTTCCCATTATCCCATCTAACCCTGCTCTTTTCAAGTTACAAGCCATTCCCCCTTGTTCTGTCACTCCAGGCCCTTGGAAATAGTTTCACATCCAACCTGGCCTTGAGCACTTCCAGGGATGGGGCATCCCCATGTCTTGCTTCAGGATTCCCCAGTTATTTCCTTGTAACAATGTCCCAGTGTCACTCTGAAGTCTGTTCATTGTCCTCTCAGTGCTGCCCCTTAAATTCTCTTCTCCTCCCTCCGTACCCCACAAGCCATTTTCACTCGATAATAACCAACCAATCTCATTATCCATTTGAAGGGACTGAGGATTTCCAAGGCTCACACACCGAGGAGTTGCTGTTTTGGGCACAGGAGCATCTCCAGACCCCTGTCCTGTCCCCCCATCCCTCTCTCCTTGTCCGTGTGTGTGCACATGGCACAGCCTCGTGTCACCACAGCACCCCCAGAAGCTTTGTGTGGAAACAACAGCATCTGGAGAAAAATGTTGTTCCCAAAATTCAGCTCTCCATGAAAACCAAATCAGTGCTCTAGGCCAAAAAAAAAAATCCTCCTGGTTCACATCAAAGGGCAGCAGAGAGCCAGAATCTCCCCCCGTGGCTACCAGAATGGAAATATCCCCACCACGGCAGCCTTTCTTTGCTGCACAACTTCTCTGAGGCCTTGGGGCAAATCTCTGCTCTCTGCCTCAACTTCCCCACTGGAAAACAAAAATAAACAACCTATCCCTTCCTTTGAGACCCTCAGACAAAAACTGGTGGGAAATAAGAGCCAAACATTGCTGGTGCAATTCTCTCTGAGCCTCAGTAATTTGTTCCCCACCGAGCTCCTGGATTCTCATGCCAGCTTACTGACAAAACAACATCCTGTGCTTGTATTGTTGCATTTGCATTGACCTGCACCTCCAGCAGAATGGGAAGAAAATAGAACTTAAGGACTGATAGGAAACACAGGGAGTAAATAATCGAGGTTTTATTAAATGAGTAGCAGCTACTGCTGTATGTACATAAGGCCCAGCACGTCCAGCCCTGTCATTGCCTCTTAAAGCCACGAGGAATGTCAGGATTTGGGCTTTTTTGGGGGGAGAGACATTTTTCAATTAATTTCCAGCACTCACGTTCCTGCTGGGAATAAGCAACTGCAGTTTTTAGTCCCTTTTCTCTGTAGAAATGTGTGGCTAAAAAAAAAAAAAAAAAAAAAAAAGAGTCTTCACTCTCTGGGACTCAGCTCTGCCCATGCTGAGCTCAGATGAGCCAGGCAGGACTTCAGCCCATCAGACCCCAGATCTTCAGCTGTACTTTGAGGAGAAGAGAGGCCTTTTGATCTGCCCCCTGCCCCAGGAGCACCTCCCAGTTGTGGTTAGGTAATAAAGTG
>NW_020957055.1:0-6305 GCF_003031625.1 Empidonax traillii | reverse complement strand
AAAAAAAAGAGTCTTCACTCTCTGGGACTCAGCTCTGCCCATGCTGAGCTCAGATGAGCCAGGCAGGACTTCAGCCCATCAGACCCCAGATCTTCAGCTGTACTTTGAGGAGAAGAGAGGCCTTTTGATCTGCCCCCTGCCCCAGGAGCACCTCCCAGTTGTGGTTAGGTAATAAAGTGCAGAAGGTTTGCCTCTTTTATCTCTCTGGTTATAAAAAGCCCTTCCTGGAGTAAGGGTAAAGCGAGGGCAGTGGCCGCGAATTTAATTTGGCTGCCAAGGAAAACTTTAGTCCTGGTGAGAGGAGAGAGAAGGGCTCAATGTAGGGCACAGGGCTGGATGAACTCAACACTCTTCCAATGCCTTCTTGAGCATCTCCAAAACTCACATCCTCTTTCCTCAGCCTGACTTGTGTCCCAGCTCCTGCATCAGCCCAGGTTGCTCCAAGCCCCGTCCAACCTGGCCTTGGACACTTCCAGGGAACCAGGAGCAGCCACAGCTTCTCTGGGCAGCCTGTGCCAGGGCCTGACCACTCTCATAGTATAGAATTTCTTCCCAATATCCTATCTAAACCTGCCCTCCTTCAGTTAAAACCCCTTGTCCAGTCACTATCTGCCTGTCGATGAAGGGCTCCAAATCAGCAGTGTTGTGGCAGCAGGAACATAATCCGCAGGAGAGACACTGTGTAACGGTGCTTGTCATGAAGAAGATTATTTTCTGGTGTGGAAAAATCCCTGAGATCTGTCTGGGAGTCATGAGAAAATCAAGGAAGCCACCAAACTCCGACTCCAAGGGAGCTCAGTGAGGCGTATCCCGAAATCCATCCCTGCCACACACACACAGAGCATCCCGGCACTGCCCCCTCTCCTGCCCGCCCAGACACCTCGAGAGCAACTTTTGCAACAATCCCTCCACGAGATTTTCCAGGTTTTTGCTTCTTTTTCCACCCCCCCCCTCGGTTTAGGCACACTCAGGCACTTCCAAAGCTCGGCGGGCCATCTCTGCCGGTAGAAGAGTGCCACCTCATGACTGATGCGGAGGATGAAACAACCCACCGGCAGGAGAGCTGGAAGCACTGCCAGGGACAGCATCCAAAAGATTTTCACCCTCCACAACTCCCAGAGACCTTCACCCCTTTCCACCCACCCCACCCCACCCCCCCAAAAAAAAAAAAAAGTGCTTTTTTTGCCAGGAGGAAAATCTTCACGTCTTTGCTAAACACAAAACCACACCCTCAGTGTTGAACAGAAATTAATTTCCCGGGAAATCAGACATTTTGGAGGCTTCTGTAGGAGGTTTTCCTTACTCTGAAAGCCCGGTAATTTAATTTCAGCCTCCCCTCCATCGTCTCCTCTGGGAACTGAGCGATTTTGGATGTGGGCACCTTCCTCTTGCTTCCCCAGAGAGCTTTCCCCTACAGAGCCACCTCTTCTTGAGTTTTTCCCTTAATAACCAACCAATTTTTCCTCACCAGCTGAGACAAATATTGTTAAACTAAAGAGAATTTCGAGACACTAAAAACTCTTTGTCACTTCCATAAATGAGGTGTCAAATAAACTTATAATTTCCCTGCTCCATCACCTTTTGGAACTGTTTGTGGCAAAAGCTGGCACATATTGTCAAGGACTGATTTGTCTGTGCTCCTCCCAGAAACAATTACTTTAAATATTATTAGTTTAAATAGTAAGGAATAGAACAAAATAACTTTTTGCTGGTTTTTTGCTCCCTCCTCCCTTCTAAGTAAATTCAGGCTTTGAGGAAAGTGCTACTTGGAGCTTGGAGTGTTGTTGTTCCCATTTTTTTTCCCCAGAATAGAAATATCAGGAGAGAAGTACTGATGCTTTCCTAAAATCCCAGCTCTACTGCTGCTCTTCCCCTTTATTGGACCCATTGCTAAATTCCAGGCAGTAATTAAAGACCTAAATCAACTTCTTCCCTCCCCACCTCACACGAAACCAAAGTCAATTAAAATCGGGCAAAGTGATAATTTTTCCAAATTGTTCATTGATCTCTTAGCAGGTGCATTAATAGCCACTATTATGGGACAGGATTCCAGGCAGCTCAAACGTGGACACAAATTTTGGCATAGCTGGAACATTAAACGGTTTCAGAAGGGAAAGATTTTGCATCTCATTCCCCGAGGCAGCCGGTGCCTGCTCAATCCTGCACTTCAAAAATATGCTGCTGAAGTTGTCACACAGCCAAATATTATTAACCTGAAAGCATCAACTTAATGTCTCATCCTATGAACTGAAATTAAAAAAAAAAAATTAAAAAAAAAAAAAAAAGAAATTCGGGAGAAAAAAAAAAAATCAAAACCCACTTGCTGTTCAGTGGGAGGATTTTAACAGCACAGATGATTTTCTTTGCATAACTGCTGGAAGGCCTGCAAAAGTTCATCAGAAACCAGGGCTGCACCAAGCCTGGGATTGGCTGAGGCTCTTGCTGTGTGATGAAGATATCAATAAACCTAATTTAAATTTTAATTAAAGATCACTGCTATGACAGATGAGCTTTAAGCTTGGTGCAGTTAATGGTTTCCCTTTTACAGAGATTTTTATAAGGGAGTTGATCAATCGCGTTAAATAACAACACGAACAAGTGTTTGGGTGCTTAAACTCTCTCCCACGAAGAAAATTAAAGGCTGTGAGGGCTACTATCCAAACCTATCATTTGAAATACCGACAAAACCAGCCCAGATCTTCCTGCTCCTCCCCTGCCCAGAGCTTGGGATTTAGAGCTTCCTTCCGAGCATCTCTACCCCGGCCCTCCTGATGCTCTTTCAAGGTGAAATACGAATCACAAATCTAATCTCTGACACCGGGCTATCTTTAGAAAAGCTGATTTCTTCAGGCTGCCTCTTCTAAAAGCAAGCACCACCTCCCCACACCGAGCCGCTTCCAGCCCACCTGAGAGGATGCTCCTCTACGAAACCACCCAGGGCAACCCCCTCACCCCCCCCACGAAGTGTTGCTGCTCGCCCCAAAATTCCCGTCATTTTCGGATTAAAAACGCGCTTTCTCTTGATTTTTGTCGCAGTTTCCCAACCTCGCCGTTCACCTGGGGGGGGGGGAAACAAGTGCTCCGTGCCGAGCTCTTTCACCTGCCCCTCTGCTTTCACAGCAGCCAAACAGGGTTTTTAACAAGATGATGATGATGATGATGATGATGATGATGATGATGATGATGATGATGATGATGATGATGATGATGAAGAACCAGGAATGGCCACGGGAATACTCGGCGGGTGATTCACAGGTTCTACTGCGAATCAAAAAGCCGCTGATCTTCCCTTTCTTTCCTGGATTTTCCAGCCTGCCAAGCGGTGTGCACACGCGTCTTCGTCTCTAATCCCGGCCTCACAGACTTTTCCACGGCAAAACACGACAATTTTATATAAAGAGCTCCAAGTCAGGGAAGTTCAGGGGAGAGGAAACCTCGGAAGTTGTGCTCTCTTCGGGAGTGTTTTGAGAGGAGAGAAACAGAAGCCATCCAAACGTGCAGAGTCGAATTATGTGCTGGAGAAGCCTGCACAGCGAGTGGTGGAATAGACCACACATCTAATTTTGATTAAATGTTTGTCTCACAGCCGTGGCAAGCACGAGAGTGCAGCAGGTACAAAGTGTTACAGAAAATGCTGCTTTCACAGCAAGCATCGCTCCAACCAAAGGGGGTTTTTCTCCCACCAATCCCTTGGCATTAATGCTGATGTGGGAATTCAGCAGTGCCCAAACGTGCCTTGTTTTAGTCCCATCACCACCGTGTGCTAAACACACGATAAATACAGAAATAAATAAATACATGTTCTCCAGGGGAGTTGCATCTGTTGTGTAGAACAAAGCCAATACAGCAGCGAGATATATTTTTCCATGTGCCCTAAAGGATCCCACCCTGGAAGATCTCCCACATAAACAGTTCTTTTGACCCCTACCCGAGGCAAAATGCATTTCACAGCATCACTGAGTGGTTTGGGAAGGAAGGGACCTTAATAATCACCCAGTTCCAACCCCCCTACCATGGGCAGGAACACCTTCCACCAGCTGAGGTTGCTCAGAGCCCCATCCATCCTGACTGTGGAAAAGAAACAGGGAGCCAACAGAAACTCTGAATCCAAGGAAAGGCTTTGGTTTTTGCTGGCTCTGTTATGGAAGCAACTGAGCGAGACAAGTGGAGAGATCCAAAACCATCAGCAGGACTACTGGCCTTAATGTACTGCCAGGGGTCTTCTCCACACCCCCTGGCACCCAGGATCCTCTTTGTTCCATGCAGATCCACCCAGGATCCTCCCTGCTCTTAACTCTGAATCAGCTCACACTGCTCAGCGAAAAAATCCTGCCACGACCCAGCAGCTGGAATCCACTTCCTTCCTGCCTGTTCCTGGATGATTGTCAAGGAATTGTGGATAAAGGTGTGCCATGCCAGGGAAGAACATCCCTTCTGGCAGGGCAGGGTTCAGGAGAAAGCCCACGGATTAGAAGATGTCTCTTTGAAAGGTCAGGACAGGTCTTCTCTCGGCATTTTGAGAGCTGAGCCAACACAGCCCGCAGCTTCTTTTGGACTAAATTCCCATCAATCCTGATTTTCCACCTGCTAGGAGAAATAAAGCGCTTGCTTCCGATGCCTGGGAAACCAAGGGAATCTATAAATGTATCCCCACAGTCGAACACAGAGCAGGGAACAAAATCCTGGCACTTCATGTTCCAGCTCCACTGAATCGAGTTTCCTGTTTCCAGGGACTCCCAGTGCCAGTTCTGGAAGGAGCTTCTCTCTCCCTGTCTGGTCAGATGCTGTTGGATGTAATAAATACCACGGGAAAATGGAATCATTACCCATTTCAACCAGCACAGCTGAAAAAAAAAAAAATATAATTAAAATTCCTACAGGGAGCTTGATTTGCTGGGCATGGCATGAAAATAAGGCTAAATGAGGGTTAAATATTGGCTGAATAGTCATTCATCTGTTTAGGAGCTGTTTACTGAGAATGTATAAAGTGTTGGTGGCTAAAAGTGGCTGCACATTTGAGGTTGGATCAGACAAGGTTTTCTGGCCTCACTGTGTTTGATTTCTCAGACTGAGCTACCTGCAAAGAATCAGAATTTCAACACAAAAAAAAATCAAGAATCTTGACAGAAAAAAAAAGCAGAATTCAGACACAAGAAAGCAAGAAATTAGTCGTAAACTACTCAGTGGGTTATATATTTAATTCCTGGGAGGAGAAACATTAACCAAGGAAATCAAACCTTTCTAACTCAGCCTTTTTTCTAGTCGAAAATACGATTTCCCTGGCATTGAAATCTCCTGCTGGGGGAAAAACATATATGTTTTTAATAGTTTGAAAATAAGAAAGCAAGGCCATATTTTTTCCTAATTTAGATGTTAATTTATACAATACATCACATTTCAGAATAAAAGCAGAATGCTTTGACTGATCCAAGTTAGGCTTTTTTAGAATTTACCTTAATATCTTTATATATATATACATATGTACTTGTTGTTTTCATCTTGTTGAGAATGAAATAGATTTTGGAGCATCAGGAAGTCCAAGTGACTTGAAATTACGGCCCCTCATCAGCTCCATTTCCTTTGCAAATTCATCTCTGTGCAAACATGACCTGACAAGATGCGTCTTCTCCCACGGAGATGTGATTTTTCTTACTGGTGGTGGTGCTCAGGGCAAGCTGCTCCAGCCCACTCATTCCATGAAAACTCGGATTTCCTGCTCTGGAGCTGCTCCCTGGTCCCATCACCAGCTGGGAGACAAAGGCAGGAGCTGCCACAAAGACCTCTGGGCAGAACTCCCAGATGGTGTGAGCTGTAAAATTTCTAATGTGCTGATTGGCTTCCCAGTTTAACGTTAAAAAAAAAGGAAAAATGCAAACAAACAAACCCCGGTGAAAGTTAATTCCTTATATTCTTAGAAGAATCAAAGACATCTGCCCCCACTGCCTTCCCCTCCCACAACCCACGACGTGAGGGTTCCACACGCGCAGACTGAAGCAAAGACACATTAAAATGCTCACAGGCACCTGTGCCCCGGATTTTAACTCTTTCTGGGGGGCTTTAGACACTGCTAAGGGTGAGATGAACATCCAGTTTCCAGGTGTGTTCTGAAGCAAGTCATCAGAACATCCAGGAATTCCCCTTTGCTAGAATGGGAAGACACACACACACATACACACACACATATATATATATATATGAGGTGTTTACCCAAATAGGCTGAAAATACCACTGATTTCTTGTCAGCTGTCCCTAAATGCAAAAAAAAAAAAAAAAAAAAAAAAAAAAAAAAAAAAAAAAAAAAAAAA
>NW_020957054.1:4755-54644 GCF_003031625.1 Empidonax traillii | reverse complement strand
CCCGGCTGTGTCCTGTGTGGTGTAATGATCGTGCTTTCCTTTTCTCCTGCCCTGATTGTAGGCTGGGTTAGTGTTAAACTGTCCCACTCCCAGCCATTACACCCAAGTTGAACTTTTGAAAGCTTGAGGCCCAGCAATTAATCTTTTTTTTTTTTTTTTAAAGGACACAGTTCTGGGTACAGTAACATTTGTTCAGGGAATGTTCCAACCGAGCTGTTATGAACTTTGTCTCCCCAGGGATAGAAAGGAGGATGCCAAAGGCAACCATGTTACACAAGCAGCTTCAGGAAGCTGAGGCAGTGCTGAGTCGTGGCTTTCCTGGATGTGATCAGCACTGCAGCAGCACTGCCTGCAGCCTGCCATTCCCTATGGAATGTGCCAGTTCCCGGTGCAAAGGTCTGGCAGGCAGATTGTGTGCCCAGTGAGTCGGGCAGGCCAGGCTTATGGAGCGTGGTAAACTAGAGGAGGAGAGGGGGGGAAATAATCCGAGACCTCCTAATTGCAAATTCCAAACCGGGACGGGGAAATGCCGGCTTTGCTCTTTGGAAGACAGAGGAATGTGCAAAGCAGCAAGGAATGCTTGGGGCTGCAGCGGGTCTTTGTAATCCTGGCATTGCTGTCGGCACATATGGAAGGACGTGGATTATTGTCACTGAACTTCCGAGTGCTCAGAGCTGCCTGTCAGCCATAAACACAGGCATCTAAATATAAACTGCACCCGAGTCACTGCAGCTCCTGCCTTGGCTCCCAGTTCTCTGCTGGTGCAGAATCCTCTGCCACAAAAGTCAATAAAGGACGAGCAGATGAGAACTCCGCCCCTTCCAGCAAGTTAAAGCAAGCCAAAGACCGCTTTACTGAGATTTCTGCCATTTAAATTCAAAAGCAAACACAGGCTGGTATTATCAGCTCACACCAGATCTGCCTGCAGACAATAATTCTTCCTGTCTTGGACCCCTGCCCATGTGCATTATTGTAATTATCAGCAATTTAAAAAAAAATAAAGCAATAAAGCTAGGATGAGCTGCTGGGCTGTAGATTTACTGCCTGCTGTGTCAGGCATTCATTAGCCTTCCTGGGTTCAAGCCACCTATCTGCTGAATAAAAGGAGGAAGAGAAGCTAAGGAAAACAAAGCATGGAGCACCATTTGAAGCAGGAATTGAAAACTCTGCTCGTGTTTGCGAGTTCCAAATCCCGGGGAATTTTAAGTATTCCGTGCAGAAGTTCTCGTGCGCAAAGTTCCCCCCTGCCAACTCCCCTCGCTTTTTAACCCAATTGCCGGTTTCCTGAGTGCTGGAATTAATTCCCAGGTGAGGTTCATGGCAGTGAACATTGGGTTTAAAGGCTGGGTGGCACGCTGTGACCTGGGAAGGCTCAGCTCTGCAGTGCCAGCCCAGCTGTTCTGCCTCCAAAGGCTTCGCTGCTGTGACTGCAGCAGCTCTTCGTTTTCATTTCGATTTTGGCAAGGGCTGGCCCCTGTTTTTGGAAGGAGAAGTGCCCGTGGACATCAGCTCTGCAGACAGTGGGGTGTGCAGTTGGGCTCTGGAGCAGTTGCATTTATCACAGGATGTTCTGAGTTGCAAGGGACCCCCAGGGATCAGGTCTTAAGTTCATTTTATATCCTCCATATCTGTGAGTATTGCACTGACACAGGGAGAGTTACAGGGAGTGCTGCTCCAGATGGAGTAGGAAATGTAATTAAAAAACAAAACCAAACCAATCCAGAAAAGCTGCTTTCTTTCTTGAATGAAGGCAAGGTGGGCAGCAGGATTTATCTGGATATGAACAGCCTGTTCTGAAGTCCCTCAGGTTGTGGTTCACGTGCACCCTGATTTAATAAGCAGTGTTGCTGTGGGGGGAGAGCCTCACTTAATTGAAAACAAACAGCACAAGTCATCTTCCCAAGTGCTGCCTGACATCTTTTGTCAGCGTAGCAGCAAATACTTGTGGAATACACGTAACTCTTGGGAGCTGGAAATGTGATCCAACCTGCAGAGAGTCCTGCAAAAGGCTGTGCATGGGAATGCCCCCAGCAATGATTAATCTGTTCTCTGGCCACCGAAACAGTGCATTTCTCCACGAGAGCTTTCTTCAGCAGCTTATAAATTCTAGGAGCTGGAGTTTCAGTGTTAAAAAAGCTTAATCTTCTGTGGTTTTATCCGGAGAGCTGCTTGTGTGTTGCTGCAGAGGGAGCCTGATGGAGAGTATGGACAGTGGGAGTTCTCCTTAGCAGGCTCTTCATCCTTCTTGACCTAAAATCCCATCCACTCTGGTTTTGCTGGAATAAAGGCTCATTCTGGCTAATCTAATCAGATGGACGAGGTTATGGTCGTGTTTGACCTCACTGAAAATGCAGAATTCATTAAATAGGACGTTTTGCAGATACCTTGGTGCTATTGAGGAAAGCTCTCAGGATTCATTTCTGTGAAATAAAATAATCAGCTCCTCTTCACAAGAGAAACACTCCAATCACCCTTCAATCCTCCAGTCCCCAGCAGCATGCCAGAAGGCTTTCCTGAGTAGCAGCATTCCACAGGGAGCTGGATGGACAGCCTGTGAAATAATGTGTGTTGTCGTGAGGTTTAACAGATCCTGGAAGTAAAAGGCAAAGATCGTGGTTTTCAGGTGTAAGACTTTATAAACCAGAACTGCAATTGCGTTTTTGAGGGGTAGGTGTGAAATATTCCTTACTTTACTAAATAAATTCCTTATTTTACTTGCATCCCTCCTTTGGGATGGGGGGTACTTGCAGGAAGAACAGCCCTGACACTTGTTAGCACATGGAGCCAACCCACTGTCACAAGCTGAAGAGGCGAGTAGTAAATAAAAACTGGGATACTTGGGCAGACACTTCCATCAGAGGAGAAGAAGATTTAGAGGTTTGAATTCCAGTGTTTCAGGACCATAAATCAGGCACTGCATGACAGGGTGAGGAATTTAACTGACATTAACTGGCCTGAGATTTATGTGTTTGTGTTTTTGGTCTTGGAAGGCAGACTGGGTTACAGAATTATACAAAAGGCAGAGCCCAGTTTATCATGAAACATCTTGTAAATGCAAGTGCCAGTGAGGAAAGCAATGGTTTACGGAACAGTCTTTCCCCAAATAACATTTGTCTTGCTCTCACGTTATGGGATGTGTATTAATGGGGTAATAGCTACTAAAATAATGTTCACCAAGGACGTACACAACTGGAGGAACTCTCCTCCATCATGTGTGTGGTGCCCCTCCCGAGCTGTCAGGCTGCTTATTTAAGGGATTGAATCGTCGCTACCCAGCACTACGAGAAGCAGCTGCTTCCATTTATGGCTGGGAAATTCCCCGAGAAAAATGTGCTGTCAGTTGTTCATCCCCCTGCAATGTGGAATGGGTGAATTCTCCGAAGTACTAAAGAGCTTAACTGAGGACATGGCTTTATCCCAAGCTCCGTGCTGGTTTACATGTTTCCCAGCCCTCCTTTTGCAAAGTGATGTTTGAATGTAGCCCGGGGGATCCACTTCTGCTTTTGATACCTCAGCTGTGGGAAGCAACAGAAAATTCCTTTGTCCCAAAAACTCGTGTAGGTGACTTTCCTCCCTATTTACGTGTCAGTGTGGCCTCCACGGGTACAGATGAAGTTTGTAGTGCTGCATTCTCTCCTTGCGGATTAAAGTACTAAATTAAATAATTGATATAATTGAGGGCTGGAGGGGATTTGCCAGCGGAGGAAAAACCGAAGCCTGTCACTCAGAAAAAAATCTCCCCCTGCAGGTCACGGGGTGAAAGAATCAACTCGTGTATCTCAAAGTTCATTAATTCACCCCGCAGCCCAATCCAGGGGAAGATTTCTGCCGTTTGATTAGAAGTGATGAAATCAAGCAAGTAATTAGTGTCGTTTGTTCAGCTGGGAATTGGGGCTAAGCATGTTCTGGTAGCCACGGCAACAGCACTCGGCTGATATGCAGAGCATGTGAGCAACCCGGGGAGGGGAACGGCACCTTTGCAGGCAGCAGAGGTGTCAGGAGAGACGGCAAAAATAAACACGGGCTCCAGCAGGATGTAAATAGGGGGGGAGGGTGGGCATGATTTCAGCAGCTTGGTATGTGTTTGAACAGGAGCTTTGCTCGGGCAGGGGCTGTGGTGAATGGATTACTTATGGATGTTTCTGCACCTCTCCTGCCCCAGCGGTTCCCCTGTTTTGCTGCAGACTCGGTTAAGTTTGCCTTGAGGAAAACGGGTTTCAGGCATCAGCAGTGCCATCGATCTTCATCCATAGTACATTTTATTCTCTTCTGATGCCCTGTGTTCCTACAAGGGTTAATGCTTCCTGTGTACTTGATCTGGCATTCCTTTTGGTTCTTTTCCAAGGTTGGGTCTTGGATGTGGTTGGAGTGTGTTGTCATAAAACTGTCTTGGGGATTGTTTCCTTTAACATGTCGAGTCTTGTGTTCTCTGGAAAGTGGTTGTTGCTACCAAAGTGGTGTTTGTTTGGAGGGGGATAAAAAGGGCCTCTTACAAAGTTTGTGTGTGTTTAGAGAGTTGGGAAGGATCATTCTACATTTCCTCCTTTCTTCTGAAATGAAACACAGGAGGGAAGGCGATGCAAGAGTTTTCACTTGTAAGAAATTTATTAAGTGGTTTGATTTCTGAAGGAACCAAGTTCCAGCCTCAGTGTAACCCAGAGCTCCTCCTGTATCTGAAGTACATAACTGTTGTCTTTTCCTTGGGACAGAGTACAACAAATGTACCCACACTAAACTTGAAAATATATGTGAACTGGGCAGCATTTTGATGCTGGGGCGTGGATGCCAGTATCTATTATATGTAGTTCAGTATTTCATTACTTTGTGGTCTGCTCTCATGAGCATCTCTTGGTTGGAAGGGTCAGAGTAAGTGGAAGCCACTCTGTAAGACTGTTTCTCTTAAGTTTTGCGCAGTCAAATAGTTCTTAAAACTCAAGGGGTCATTTTTCTGCAGTTGGGACATGAATTTATGCTTTTGTGCCTCAGGTTCCTTTTCTCCCCTGAGCACTGGTTGTGTGTTCAGCACTAAACAATCCCTGACTCTCTGAGTGTTGAAATGTCTTATCTCCAGGCAGTGAGATAAGGGGGAGGTGGGGGGGAGAAATGAGCTAATTATAATGGAGTTATTCTTCTTCCCAATATCCAGTAACTAGAGCTGCACCCTGGCAGTTGAATTCTACCCTTTGCTCCTTTATGTGCTTTAAGCACACACATACTGGTATGAGATGGTGGGGGTCTGCAGGCAGGAGGGAGTGAGCAGTGCCCACAGTACTTCAGGCATTTTTGAATGCATAAAAGTTAAATACGAAGGCAGGACTGGTGGCCTGGGGTTGTGCTGCCTGCCAAGGAGGAATGCAGTGTAGGGGCAGCACTGCCCTGCAGCCCCTATGCATTGCTGTTTCTGGCCTGGAGTAGTTGAAATGGATTTCATTCCTTTAAAGAAGTTTTGATTTTGATTTAGGAGGTCATCTGGTTTTTGCCTGATGCCTCTTCTTTCTCTCTTACAACATCTAGTAGTTATTTAGGGAGAGCATGTTCAGCTCCTGCATCCGCTCACTCTCCTCATTAAAAAAACAAGCCTGCAATTTAATTTACTCCTTTTTTTCCTCTTTTGGTCAGCCAGCAAGATTTCAGAAAGGGGCCCTGACCTTGTTTTCATTGATCAGTCTGCAGTTTGACCCCAATGTGGTCCGGGGCTGTCGGGAAGTGTCCAGAATACACAGCTCCTGTGGGAGTGCACTCAAAGGGACACAAGAGGCTTTGAGGAGCTGGGTGCCACACCTGTTTTCCTGATTCAGCAGAAATCATCTTTGCTCGTATGTTTGAGTAAGAATCTTAGGTGTTCCTATCCCAAATATTTGATGATACTGGGAGAGACACATGACTGCAGACTCTGAGCAGGATTCTTGCAGTGGTGCCCACTTGCTTGTGTGCCACACAGAGGTGTTTCTGCCAAAAGTCATTAGTATAGTTTGCAAGGCTCTGCTGAGACTCTGGGGTAAGCAGGAGCTGTCTGAGATGATGCCAGAGGGTTTCTGGTTCTTGGAGTTCTGCCTTTCATCAGACAATGCAATCACCGTGTTTTGTTTCCCTTTGTGTTCCCAGGCCCTTGCAGCCAATGCTGGGACAGGGTTTGCAGTGGCAGAGCCTCAAATTGCCATGTTCTGTGGGAAGCTAAATATGCATATGAACATCCAGACTGGGAAATGGGAACCTGACACTTCTGGAACCAAGAGCTGCTTTGTAAGGAAGGAGGAGATCCTGCAGTACTGCCAGGAGGTGAGTTCTTCTGTGTGCTCCTGGCTCTTCGCTGCTGCGAAGGAATTGGATTCCAATTTAGCTGGTCAGGGGTAAATTAACCCTGCAGGAGACAAGATTGCTGTTGCCCAGCTCAATTCCCTAGGCTGTTTTGCTGAGTTGGTGCCCAGGGAGGACACAGCAGTGGGATTTAGGAGCTACCTCTGACTTAGATCAGCTTATGCTGCCATAAGAAGGTCCTTGGTCCCTAAGTCAGAGGTGTCCTTGTCTTTGTTTGCAGGGCCTTACCCAAGTGTTCTGCCTCTGAGCTGGTTAACCAGTATCTGCTCTGTGTTGTACCAGGTGGAACCTGACACCTACCTCAGTGACATGTTCATATCAGCCAGAATATTAGAAAGAAAATTTTCATTAAAATGTTGACAGTATTTTAAGCTCTCTATACTTTATTGCAGAAGATATAGTCCACTTTCACTGTGCTCCAGATATGCTGTAACGTCCTGGCCTTGATAAGTGTCTTTAATTGCTCCTCTGAGGTGTCAGGCTCATAAAATACCACGAGGAATGTAATTTTTGTTTAATGGGAAAGGGACAGAACGCACCGTGTGTGGACTGGAAAACTTTTTAACTGTTTTACAAGGCTGATGTAACTGGGGCTGCATTTGGTTTATGTACTAGAAGCCTAAATTTAAATCAGTGTCTGGACTTGAGAACTCAAGCAGGACATAAGGGTCAAATGAATACATCATAAATGGGGCAGGCACGAGGAAACCTCAGGAGGTGGGTGCATGTTGGCTTGACAAGGGATGAGAGAGTCTGAAGATGCCACTAAACCCTATTTATTGGTGATTGCCCTCTTCCAGGGGGTTTTGCACTGCACCAGAAAGAATGGAACAGATAAATCTCCTCCAAAACCAGGTACTCCTCCTCTGTCTGCAACGCCAGACCCCTCAGCTTAGTGCCAGGGAGGGTTCTTGCCCCTGGCCTGGCTTTCTCCTGCCTCACAGAAGTGATGACAGATTTCCTTTCTCAAGCCCTGTGTGACAGACAGCTGGGAGCTTTTTTATGTCTTCAGCTGTCCCAATTTTGATCTAGAGAAGAGAGAGTGTGTGTGTGTGTGTGTGTGTGTGTCCACATGCAAACCTGAGCTTGTTTCTGTGCAGAGAATCAGCCTCACCACTCCTGGTAGGAGCTGCTTTGCACGTTTCTGTGCCCTTTCTGGAGGGAAACCTCTGTATGTGTGTGTGTGTTTGGTGTTAACAGATGTACCCAGACCTGCAGATCACCAACGTGGTGGAAGCCAACCAGCCCGTGAGCATCGACAGCTGGTGCAAGCGTGGGAAGAAGCAGTGCAAGGACCACACCCACATCGTGGTGCCCTTCAAGTGCCTGGGTGAGTGCTGGGGAGGAAAACTCTGCTTTCTGAGGGAGGAGCAAGCAGTTGCTCCCAGGAACAGCTCAGTTCCTGAGGGTTGTCTCATATCAGATTGCTGTTTCCACATCCAGCCTCCAGGTTTTAGTTTCCATAAGATGGAGCCCTGCCTTTCTGGAGCAGATCGACAGCTCGGTAACAGCTGTGGTGGGATAATGGTGCCTGGCATGGGAAAGAAATTCCCATTCTCTCTGCGACTGCCATAAAAACCTGAAGGCTATTGTATCTGAGTATCACAAAGACACTGGGCTTTAATACTCTGATCCTATTTTTGTGGAGCTTTAATATTTTGTTGCCTTGGAGACTTCAATGCTCAGTGTGCTCAGGCTCCCAGCTACGGTCTTGGCAAGAGATCCCTGTTCTGTGTCAGTGGCTATATTTAAACTTTGCTGTTTCAAAGAGGCCTTGCTTCTTGCAGCTGTATCCCATGTCCCCACTTCCAGCTGGGAAAGAGCAGGAGATAAGCTGTGATGGACTGGATGGTGCTTTGCAGAATGTCCCCAGCCAGGCAGTGTGTGTGAGTGTTTACCTGTGCCCTCTGACCCAGGGGTGGTTCTGCTGCTGCCCTGCTCCGTGGGTGTGCTCAGGGCTGAGCTTGGTCCCAGCTGCCTGAGTTTCTTTTCACTCTCCCATTGGAAAAGACTTGTTTTGGAAGAAGTCTTGGGACAGTCTGATTGCTGGGAGTGTTCACTGGGAACCAGTTTTCATGGTTGACATCCATATCTTGGGTTAACATGGGATTTGGCATCAGTAAACCTGCAGAGCCACGTGGGTTTCATACCTGTGTTTCATACCTTTCATTGTGCAGTCATAAAGCACTTCATTAAACGTGAAATTTAACGTGGACACATCCTGGGAGAAAGGTGCTTGTCTTTATGGCTGTGGAAATTCAGGTTTGGGAAGCAACCAAACCCAGCTGATTATACAGAGAACTTCTGATGGAAATAAGGATGAAAGCAAGATCCCTGGATTTATAAGGAGTCCTCTCTTTCAGAAATAATCCTCCCCCAAGCCTATTCTCCAGCTGAAAAATAAGCTGATTGTAGTGACGCTGCCCTAAAATGTGATAAGCATTAAACTGTGTGTTCAGGTTTTTCATCAGTGTCTCTCCCAGTGTGCTTGGCTTGCACACCCCAGCCTGGGAGGCCACACCTACAAAGCACCTTCTCCTTTAGCACTCCACAAATTGCTGGTTGTGAAAGGATCATGTGTTCCTCTGTGATTATGGTCAAACTGTGGGATTTCATTCCCATTCCTGCTTGTGTCTTCCTTCATACCTTAATGCACATTGTATCTTGAGGTGGAATATAAACACACCATGTTTAACCCTCTCTGCTTCCCTCCACCAGAGAAAGGCCCTTTGTATCTCAAAGGTGAGGAGGAGAACCCAAAACTTTCTGCCATCAGTCCCCAGAACCACAATCTCTTGGTTTTGAAGTTTGCTCAATTTCAGTTTTCTTATCAGGAACATTTAAACTTTTTTTTACTTAACTAATTAAAGCGATAGGGAAGGAGAAAAGATTATTAACTCAAAATTCCAACTGGCCTGTTTTGAGATAAGAAAATGGGGAAAATACCATCTCTGTTAGTTTAAAATGTTAACTAACTGCAAAGGGTTGATGAAGGCCAGTTGATTCCATTATCTTCAATTGTCATCAGATAATCTCTCCCTAAGCACTGTTTAACTTCTCTGTAGAAGGCTCCTCAAGCCTTTGGTATCAATACCAAGGGGTTGCAAAACACACTGGGTGTGCAAAAGATTTAAAGTGTATTTTGACAAGATAGTGTTGAAGATCGGTTGGACAAAGAATTGTGCTCCCTGCAGACATTTTAACAAATGATTCTAAGGCTGCTGGTCATGTGTGCAGGGAATGTTGCTTTGAGACAGTTGGGCTGAAGATCTTTTCCTGATCTTCTCAGAGTATCTAGTCACATCCTTATTTTAAAATTATTGAATGTGAAATTTAAATGCCCAAGAAAGAAAGAAAGGAAAACCTCAACTTGGAGAAAATACCATGATTTGCATCCCAGTGTTTGCTGGGGCTTCTGGGCTAAGAACAGGAAGCAATGCTCACTTAGTTCTCATCCTGATTTTCCATGTGTTGGTACCACCCTGAATGATGATGGAAATTTAGGCTAAAAAGCTTTTAAGTCCAACTAATACAGAGTCTGTGGAGCAGACCAATTCTCTCTCTCCCATCCTCCTCAAAAGCAAAAGCCTGGTTTTGGCACCAAGATTTGCCAGAGCTTCCTGGTGCTGGTGAGGCTGTGGTTTTCCAGAGGGTGCAGTACAGTGTATTTGCTGACTCAGGCTGTGCTCTGGCTTTTGGCCTGTACAGTTTTTATTTTTCCATCCCTCTGTGTTTTGTTTAAGGCCTGTCCCAGGCAGGGAATGTGCTGCAGTTGATCCTGAATGAAACCATCTGGAAACAAAACCAAACCAGACTTGCTCAGATACTGCAAACACAGATAACACTCAGGGCATATAAAAATTTCCAGGCTGTTTCAGCAGCAGGCAGTGTGTGAAAGGAGCTTTGCTATGATGCGGCTCATTTAGAAATAGGTGATTATGTGGTTTGAAAACTTCTGTGTGCAGACACAATGTTTTCAAAGGCTTGAGTGAAATCTCTTCAGTCAGTTCTTTTGGTCCCTTGAACAACTGTTTGTTAACTTGCACTGTAAGCTTTGCCCTCGGGGTCAGCAATCAGCCCCTGTTCCTGGTTTTACCCTGGAAATTCGGACTGCTTTTGTGTAGATTCTCAATTTTCAGAACCGACCTGACCTGTTCCCGTTAAGGCTATTCCAACCCCTCGATCCTCGTGCACAGAGTGTGCTCTGGGGGGGCTCTGCTGGTGGCTCTGGGCAGGTGTGACCTGTGCCCACTGTGTGTTTTCCAGTGGGTGAGTTCGTGAGCGACGTCCTGCTGGTCCCCGAGAAGTGCCGGTTCTTCCACAAGGAGCGGATGGACGTGTGTGAGAGCCACCAGCACTGGCACACCGTGGCCAAGGAGGTAATGCAGCTGCTGGGGCAGCAACATTTAACCTGCACTTGGCTGCTTGCAGTGTTGGAGCACAGCAGTGTTTATCTCTGGGCTGTTATTCTCACGTTCCAGTCAATGGACTGAGGCGACAGCAAGAAAATAAACATTTAAAAGTACTCAGGTGACTCGAAACAACCTGTGGAGCCACTGAGTTATTGTTCCCTCGTGGAAAAGCTGTCCTAGGTGGCTTACCCAGATCGTGGGGCTAGGAATTGAAATCAGCCTCTCTGGGATGCTGCTTTAACCAGTGGTTCATCCCTCCTTCCAGGGAGCTGCAGTGGGCACAGCACAGTTCCTGTTTTCCTTGCCCATTTTGCCTTAATGCACCTGCTGCTTGCTGGGGATTTGGTTGGGAGGGTTTGCCTGGGAGCAATCTGAGTTTCGTTGGGACTGATTAGTGGAGGTTTTACATAAGAGATGGATTATCTTCTCAGGATAAATCTAGCCTGTGGTTTTGGATTTTTTGGTTTTTGTTTTTTTTTTTGTCTGACTGGCTAAACTGCTGCAAATGCTCTGCACACCCATTTGAAGCTGGGGTAGTAAAAACAAGATGTACATGTTTTTTATTTTGTAGAGGCAGCAGCACAACGATCAGTTGTGATGGTGCTGAAAAAGATGAGGTTAAGAATGCTCCAGTAAAATTCCTATTTCTTTCAAATCCTGTGAGCAAAGACTTGTCTAAATAAAGCTTTACTAGAGGAATTGCCTTTTAATTGAGGATAAACTTGTTAATGTCTAGCAAATTGAAAAACCATTTGTTTTAAATGTAGTTGGAGAACTTTTCCAGCAATATTTGGCTCATTTAAAATCCTTGCTGTAACAAAGCAAAGCACAAAAGGGTTCTGATGTGCATAATAAAGCTTTTCTTACTTCATTCTTCTCTGGGTATGGCAAAGCCAAGCATTTCCTTAACTTAAGAGAGCTGTATAGACATAATGTCTGATCATAGTTTGCGTTTGGCTTTTTTTTTCTTGAATTATCTGATTGATTTTCATCTGCAGCTTGTTAAAATAATCTTGACACAAAGTCCATCTGAGCGATTATTCACTTATTGCCGTGTTAAGTTTAAGAGATAACGCTGAGTGGAATGGCCAGCCCAGGAAAGCAAACACCCCTTCTGGTGCTTTCAAGTGCTCTCTCCCTTGGCTTGGCACAGAATGTTCAACTGTTTCTCCTGAGCTTTGCCAGGCTGGCAAACCAGCATTGCTGGGGCCAGGGTGTGATACATTAACTGCAGGATGCTCTGAATCTGGGAATTTTCTGGGCATTTCTTTTGCCCTACAAGTTTCAAATCCACTTCCCTTTTTGCTGTTGTGTTTTTTGCTGTAAAATTTAAACAGTTGGTCACATTCTTGGGGTCTCTGATAGACAGGAGGCTGAACTGACCTGGCTGGGCTCCCCTTTCAGGCCTGTCTGTCAGAGGGGATGATCCTGCACAGTTATGGGATGCTGCTGCCCTGCGGGGTGGACCAGTTCCACGGCACCGAGTACGTGTGCTGCCCTCAGACTAAGGTGGTGGATGAGGCTCTGTCCAAAGAGGAGGAGGAGGAGGAGGAGGAAGAGGAGGATGAAGACTACGACCTTTACAAAAGGTAGGGCTCTTTCTTACTGGTGTAGGTGGTACCACCTGTTGCTTGGGAGTATTTCACGCAGCAGCTCCCTTGTGCTGAGGATTGAGAGAATTGCTGGGCTTCTGAATTGTGTCCTGAGCCTGAAGGAGCCTTGCAGGAGGACAAATGGCTTTTTTTATTACTGGAGGAATTCAGCAACCCCTCTCCCTTCATCCTTGGGCAGAGAGAGTTGGGGTCGCTCAGCCTGGAGAAGAGACCTGAGAGCCCCTTGCAGGGCCTAAAGGGGCTCCAAAAACACTGAGAGGGACTTTAGACAAGGGCCTGAGGGGACAGGACACAGGGAATGGCTTCCCACTGCCAGAGGGCAGAGTTGGATGGGATGTTGGGAAGGAATTGCTGGCTGGGAGGGTGGGCAGCCCTGGCACAGGTTGCCCAGAGAAGCTGTGGCTGCCCCTGGATCCCTGGAAGTGTCCAAGGCCAGGTTGGACGGGGCTTGGAGCACCCTGGGCCGGTGGAAGGTGTCCCTGCCCAAGGCAGGGGGATGGAATAAGATGGGTTTTAAGGTCCCTTCCAACCCAAACCATTCTAGGATTCTACCACAGGCACCTCTCCCAGGGATAGGCTCTCACTTCCTGAGGAGAGCTGATGGGGAAGTTCAAGGAAATGAGGGGTGTCCCATTGCTTTGGGTGATGGGCCAGTCAACAGTCGTTACATTTCTTTTTCTCATCTCTGGTGTTTCTAGAACAGATGGAAAGAGAGTCATTATTCTGCTACATCCATGATCAGCCTTAACTTCACCCTCTAATTTTACCATATCCTTCCAGTGAGTTCCCAACAGAGGCAGGTGTAGAAGACTTCACAGGAACAGCTGTGGAGGAGGATGAGGATGAAGATGACGAAGGGGAGGAGGAAGAGGACGTGGTGGAGGACCGTGATTACTACTATGACAGCTACAAGGTGGATGATTACAACGAGGAGACCCCCACAGAGCCCAGCAACGACAAGGCTGTGGCTGAGAAGGAAGTGAGCAGCGATATGAAATGTAAGACACATTCCAGCACCCAGGCCTCTTCCTCCCTCGGGATCATCCCTGCTGGCTGTCAGTCAGTGGTGGGGTTTTGATCAAGTCAATAAATACCACTTGGAAGTTTGTTTGCCAGATAAGTTAGCAAACAGAGGAAAGCTGATGATGCTTGTGTTTCGAGTGTTGAAATTAACTCTCTAGAGCATGGGCCATATGTTTGCAGATAAACAGCAGTTCTGCTGGCAGGGAGCCCAGTGTTTGGCACGTTGAACAAGCACCTCCACCGAGGTGCAGTGATGAGTCAGAAAAACCCTATCTGCGAATTTGGGAAAACCTAAAAGGGGCATTTGGGGCACACAGTGAGTTTAAAATCCCTGTTTGGGGGTGATTATCTTGGTGTTTTATACAAAAAGGAAGCCAAAAGCGGTGGGCCACACTCTGCAGAGGTGGCATCAAGGTGCTATCTGGCTATTAAAGAGTGAGGAACATCCTGAGTGCTGCCTGTGCATAAACACTTCTCTTCCACAGAGGAGAGCCAGCAGCCTGGCCCAGCTTTGCTCTGTAATAATATTTCCTTTGTGCATTATTATTGAGATGCACTGTGCTGGTGGCAGCTTTTGTTCAGTGGTAGGTGCCCTCACAGAGGGTTGATGGAGCAGTGCCTCAGTTATGTGATGTCCTATACTCTGTGTGTAGAAGTGTCTGCAGAGGAGGGAGGAGGGGAGAGGGAATGAAATTCAATTAGCTCCACATCACTGAATCATTGCCAGCAGTTCTTGCATCTTTTTGGTAAAATGCCAGCATGCTGCAGATAATTTTACTTGCTGAAACAAGGCTTAGCTCATGTATGTCCAGGTCTGCAGGTATTGAAAGAGGCTTGGAGTAGTATGATTGGGGGTGTCTGTTTTGGGGGTACACTGTCTTTTTTCCTCAAAGTGCCACAAACAGTTGCTAATTTCTACACAATATCTGTTCTCTTGCCTCAGAATAGCCCAGCTGCTGTTGCTGGCTGACCATGAAGCAATCCACATGCCGTGGCTGCATGGGAGTTTTAATGTTTAGCGCATAGATTTAAAAACTGAGGGTGACCTAGCAGCCATTCCTTTTGGTTAGCCTGCCTTCTGCTGTGCTCTTGCACCTCCCCTGTAAGATGTGGAGTGTCTGTCCAGGCAGAGTGCAGCAAACAGGGCACGTTGGGAAGCTTTAATGGACTGTTCCATCACACTGGTTTTGTACAGTGGAGGATCTCCCCCTGGGGCACCCAGGGCATAATGCTGTGCCATCAGCAGAACAGATCCTGCTGTTCCAGCCCCTGGCTAAGGAGAAATCACCAGTGATGGGAAAGAGTGAGCTGCTCAGCTCACTCCAAAGCACCACGTGCAGGCACCTCCCTGCATTGTGATGGATGCTTTGGCCACATTAAGCCCCCCCCCAAAACTGACAGAAGCCCTTTGGTCACTGAAGGATTTGGAGGGAGAGAGATATTTATAACTGTTCCCTTGTGTTGCTTTTGGACTAGCCACTGATGTCCCAGCACCCCAGAAAACATTTCCAAAGCTCTGGTGCAGAAAAATAAACTCTTTTGAGGCAACTAATCTCTCCATTCGAGTCATTCCTCTGAAAGCAATTCTGCACCCTTAATATTGGCCAGAGTGTTTGATCTTGAGCCTCAGGCCAGGGAAAGACTCTGATAAACATTTCCTGCTGCTGGCGCCGGTGCCCCAGAGGAAGGTGTGAGGCAGTGTAAGTCACTGAGCAAGGCCTGTGCTCCTCCCAGCTCACCTTCTCCCCCATCTCCACACAGCTGTCTGCTCCCAGGAGGCCCTGACAGGGCCCTGCCGGGCTGTGATGCCTCGCTGGTACTTCGACCCTAACAAGAGAAAGTGCATTCGCTTTATATATGGAGGCTGCGGAGGCAACAGGAACAATTTTGAGTCAGAGGAGTATTGTATGGCTGTGTGTAAAAAGATGAGTAAGTCCTGCCTCCCACTGGCCCTTTGCAGCTGGCCACTGTCTGTCTGGCGTGTGGTGTCTCCTCCTCCTTGCCTGGGGCAAGAGAGGGCCCGTCTGTAGCTCCTCCCTTTGGTTCTGGTGTCTGTCCCCTCGCAGCCGTCTCCTCCTGTCTCCGCTTCCCGAGGTCCGTAGGGTGATGGTTCCTGGGAAAAGTGGCTCTCACCGTATGCTGTCTGTGTTCCCCATTGGCTTGCAGCTCTTGCTGAGGGCTCAGCTGTCCTCTTCAGGTCTGACCCAGGGAGCAGGGGCTGTCTGTGACCTCTCCTGGCTGGCTTTCTTTCCAAAACACATGAAGGGGAAGCCCTTGCTCCCCCAGGTCATGTTACCATGCCTGGGTTTGACCAGTAGGTCCTGAAAAGCAGGATGCTGCTCGCTGTTCTCCTGCTAATAGGCGTCTTGTTGCTATTTTAATTTTGGAAAAATATCAGACAAATAGTATAGAAATCAGATTCCCACTTTCAGCTCAGTATGAAATACAAATCACGACCCCAATCCCTGTGTTTTTTGAGTGCTTGAGGTTTCTGGCACCGATTTCGACTGGCTTTTATGTCAGATGATAAAACTCCCAAAAAAACATTTTAACCTCCTTATTAATCTTATTGTTGAACTCCAGCACTTCCACTTCAGCTGCCATTAAAGCCTTTTGAAAGGCTTTTTGTGTTATCTGGGGCTTGGCAGCCTGACTATACAGCCATAATCCTGTTTACAGAATGGGCTTCATGCGAGTGCTTTAGATTGGGCTGATCTGACCGAGGCGGGCAAAGAAAAGATGCGGATGTCAGGAGCTTTTGGGACAAAAGTTTGTCCTGTTACAGAGGGATTTGGGGTTAGGAAGAGGAGGTTCTCTGTGTCCAAGCCTGGTTCAGAAATGCCATGAGCAGGGCCAGAATCCGGCAGTGATGTGACATTGTCTGTCCTTTGCACACAAAAGTGCCTGTGTTGTGTGTTCCCATTATTTCGCCCCAGTTAGAGGGAAGGTTGGGGGATGCAGGTGCATGTTGAACTCTTCCTCTGTGTTCATGCCGAAGTGCCAGATTTATTTTCTTCTGAAGCATGCTCTATTTCGACGATGTTTGGAGGTTTTCCCCCCAGAATAGCTAATATGGATGAAAGGTTGCCTTAATTGTCCCTTTCTGCCCTCCCTCAGCCAAAGGGCAATGTTGGAGTGCATCATTTTTTCCATAGCTCCTCTCAGAAAGGCTCTGGGATGTGTAGTGTCTAAAACTGTAGCACAGGAGCTTGGTTCAGCTCTTCCTAAACTGCAGAACACAGTGTGCAGAGCCCCTGGTGTGGATTTTGCAGATGCTTGGAGTTCATCTGTGTTGAAATTCTGTTTTTCCCCTTGTCGAATTTGGATGTCTTGAAGTTCCAAACCATTCCAGTGTACTGGACAAGTCACTTGGTCACACTGAGCCTCCTCCTGTCGCTGTCTTGTCTGATATCATTGCCTGTTAGTCCTGCATGGGGCATCTGGTAGGGAAGGTAGGTTTGAAGTGTAAAATATCGGGGAGTGTTTTGTGCAGATTTATTGTCAGGCTCCCTAATCACATTAATGATGTCTGGAGCCAGCTTGTCAGTGAACAGCTAATGCACTCGATGTCATTTAAACCATCCAAAGCCAGAGTGGAAGGGAAGGGGCAGGGAGTTCCTTATCCTGTCAAGTCCCTGTTTCTGGAGCTGAGCAGTGCTCATCTCAGAACTGGGAAGGCCAAGCATGTGCTGGTTTGGGGTGATATAGCTGGTGTTGTGCAGTAAATTGGCAGCTCCAAACTGGACTCAGTAGACCCAACCTGCCAGACTGTTCATGATGCAGGCGTGGAGATCCCTCTCCCGCCCTGCCCTTTGCAGTCCAGGATCCCGCATTTCCAAGCCCTGCTGACCCTTGCCCTGTCCTGGCAGTGCCCACTGACGATGTGGATGTCTACTTCGAGACCCCAGCGGATGACAACGAGCACGCCCGCTTCCAGAAGGCCAAGGAGCAGCTGGAGGTCAGGCACCACAACCGCATGGACCGGGTGAGCGTGTGCCCAGTGTTTGTCTGCAAACAAATTGGATTGTTATTTCTGCAGCGTTGGAAGAGAGGAATTAGATGAGATTGGATGTTATTGAGAATTCTGTAGTCAGAGGGTGGTGAGGCCCCTGGCACAGGTTGCCCAGAGAAGCTGTGGCTGCCCCATCTCTGGAAGTTTCCAAGGCCAGGTTGGACAGGGCTTGGAAGGTGTCCCTGCCCTTGGAAGGGGTGTTGGAATGAAATGGGCTTTAAGGTCTCTTCCAAGCCAAACCATGCTGGGATTCTGTGAATCATTGAGGGTACTCAGCTCGCTGCCCAGAGGGCTTGTTTTTAAACCCCACAGCAGCTCTGTTGTGCCTTCAAAACCTGGCCAGGCTATGCCAGGATCTACCTGTGGAGGCAAATGAGCTTGCAAAAGATCAGGTGTAAATTTGTCTCTTGTTGATGTCTGTCCTTTTCTTGTCCAGGTGAAGAAGGAATGGGAGGAAGCTGAGCACCAAGCTGTAAATCTCCCCAAGGCAGAGAGGCAGACTCTCATCCAGGTAAGAGTGCAACGACCTAAAGAGGAAAGTTACTGAGAGAGAATGTAATATTGAGAGCCAAAAGATGACTGAGATGGAAGCACAGCCTTCCTGCTCTGTCAACAGCTGCCTTTTAGAGCAGGTTTGATTCAACTGCATTCTTTGTTCTTAAAGCTGGAGGTGGTGTGACCCTGTGCCAGGCCCTTTCCTAGACCCACCAGTAGGAAGTGATCTCGCCCTTCAAGCGTAGCGACAGCAGAGCCAAATTGTAATTTCAGACCTTTGGCCCGTTTTGCACTACCCAGTGGCCTCAGAGCCTGGGTCAGACTCAGCCCTGGCTCTCTGGGCACACATTTCCTGTTGGGGCAGACTTAGTGGAAACCGCTTAGACAGCAGATAAAGCTGGTTTGCTGCCAAAATGCCAATCTTGGGCCTCATGGGGGGAGTTCAGCTGGGCTGTGAAGTTAATCAGGGATATTCATGGTGTGGGATTGTTAGGGGAAGGCTCTTCTGGCAGTGACAGCTATATGAATTTCCCTCAAACCAATATAGTACAAAGTGACTGACTCCAGCTTTTCATCCCACTTTGGATTTTATCCTGGAACACAGTTTTCTCTCTGCATTTTTTAATGTAAGTCACTGTTTGGAACTATGTGCAAGTCCATCACCTCTGATGGAACACAACAACTCTTAATCATGTGTTCTTAGTTGGTTTGGAGATGCTATGACTTTTGGAGGGATTATGACCTTTCTAATAGAATGTGCAGAGATTTGATCTGAAGGTGTGCTGATGGAAAATCACCTATGCAATATGTAAACCCTTGCAAATTCCAATTAATGGCTCCAGGCTGAAGGGATCAATCCTGTTTCCATACTGCGAGGTTGAGGGAAAGAGAAGATACTATGTCAGTCATTCAGCACAGCCTGGATCTCCTAACCCCAACAAGGTCATTTTCCTCCTTCAGACCTTTGTAATGGCCTGTGGAGGGAAGTTTGGAAGGCAGATTGTCACTGTCGAATTGGCAATGATGAAGTTTGCATCAGCATCTCTCCTGCTGCTATAAAGGGGTTGGACATGGAGTTTGACAGTGACTGGTGGCTCTAAGGAGTTACACGAGTGAGAGCAGCTGACCCTGGTCACACAGTGCATTTCATGCAGACAGCTTTCTTTGTCCCAGCACTTCCAGGCCATGGTGAAGTCTCTGGAGAAGGAAGCAGCAAGTGAGAAGCAGCAGCTCGTGGAGACTCACCTGGCTCGCGTGGAAGCGATGCTGAACGATCGCCGTCGCATCGCCCTGGAGAACTACCTGGCTGCCCTGCAGGCTGACCCACCACGGGTGAGCTGCTCTCCAACGCATTCCTACAGCGGGACAGCACTGGCTGGGATGGAATGGGGCAATGTCTGGGTGAGAAAGTGGTCTGTGACTGGGAATAGGTTCCCAGGAAAGCTTTCTCCGTCGTGGCAGTTTGTGCTGCAGACTTGGCAGTGGGGTCTCCTAATTGACTCACTGGTGAAAAAGCCCTCTGCTTTATTTGGTGTCCATAGGGCACAGTTCAGAAGGCATGGTGTTCTCAGTCAAGCAGGCTTGATTAATAAGTGTTCTGAGTCAAACAGGCTTGATTTGAAAATGTTCTGAGTCAAACAGGTGTAATTTAAAAAGAAAACATCTCAGAGGTGAGCGCAGGTGGCAGATCCGTCCAGCCCCAAAGCAGGCTGCCACCTGAGGTGCTGTTCTCAGCTGTGAATGTGATTTGAGTGCCGTGGGTTTGAGCTGTTCCCTGTTCCCCTCTGCAGCCCCACCGCATCCTGCAGGCCCTGAAGCGCTACGTCCGTGCCGAGAACAAGGACCGGCTCCACACCATCCGCCACTACCAGCACGTGCTGGCCGTGGACCCCGAGAAGGCTGCACAGATGAAGTCCCAGGTACGAGGAGGTTTCACAGTTATCCAGTCCTGGCTGTCAGAGGCTCTGAGAGCCCTGTGTTGTTGGGTGCTGTAGCAGCATTGCCCTTGAGCAGAGCTCTCCCCCTCACCAGATGCACAATTTTCCTCGGTCTTTGACTCCGTAAAAAACTGGAACTCTGATTTATTTTGGCCACAATGATGGGTCAAGGGGTTTAGAACTAGTTCAGTATCGATATTGTGTTTCCTTTTATCAAGCACCCATGAAATTACTTATTGAGAGGTTGGTCTTCCTTGAGCATCCTTCCTCACGCCTTCCCAGACCTCATGTCTGTGTTCCTTTCATCAGGCTTGTTCTTCACTGTGCTGGGGGGTTGTGGGAACTGTGCCTCTGCAGAGTTATTGCCTGGTCTGCAAAGCCTAATACATGACCCTTTCCAAGCACTTGATCATCGTTGTTAACCTTATCAGCAAGTCTTATTTTGATGAGTTTACGTTGTGCTCCTGAACAGCAGAAAATAATTTTCTTTCTACTGGGTAGAAGGAAATGGTGTGTGATTGTGCTGCTTCAAACCTGGCTAGAATAGTAACAGATACTCCACAAATCTTTGGAATTATGGCCTGATACTTGTTTTCACTTGTTTTAAAATGGTAAAAGATTATCTCAAAGGTCCGAGTGATTCAAAATTCAAATGAAGAATGGCCTGGTAACATGGAAAGATCTGTTCATAAGGGCTCAGAGAGACCTGACTGCCCAGTCACAGCTTTAGGAATGTTTTCCCAGTTCCAGTTTGTGGCTGATATGCTGCTTTGGAATATCTTTGAATTTTGTTATGTGGCAAATATAAGGAGAAGGGGAAAGAACAGAGAGCTGCAGGGAGACAGTGTAGTAGAACACATCCAGTGCTGCCAGATGGAAGAAGTAAGCTGAGGAAAAATGCATTAAAAAGAGCTGTATTCATGCACTGAACCCTGAGCAGTCCTTAATTCATTGTGAAGGCTGCAGTGTCAACAGATCGACGTGCGAGGGATGTGGGTGGCACAGTTCAATTTCCACTCCCTTTACTTTTCAGCTGCACTTTTAAGCTCCTCAATCGATCCCCCTGATTGACAAGCTGCCACATGTAAAATTAAATCGCTTTCATCCTTGCTCTTAAAGGTCAGGCACGCATCAGACTGTAAAGCAGGTCCATCCAGCTCCTTGGGGGTTTTTTTTCAGCGTTGGGCTGCCCATAGGAACGTTCTCCAAGCTCTGTGTGATCCCTGATTGTGCAGCACCCTCTTCAGGTCAGGCCTGACCTCACCGCTGCACTGAATGTGCTTGGGAGGAGCAATTGGAGGCTGCACAGGGTTAGAATGTGTTTCTCAGATGAAGGGAGAACACTGCTGCCAGCGAGTGGGTGTCAGGCAAATGTAATGCCACCGTTGGAATGAAAGGCACCTTTGTTCTGAGACCAGAGTTGATAAATAATATTGTCTACTCCCTTTGCCTGTATTTTCTCTAGCAGTCAGGGATGATAATCCATTTAATGAAGCACTTGCAGCTGCTGCAGGAGGTGAATTATGAGCCTGTCTGACATATGGGAAATACCAGCCTCAGTGGTGTTTTGGTGTTTCCAGTGGAGAGCTGGTTACAAGTGTCAGCTGAATCCTCTTTCTCATCCCTTACACTTCCCAAAATTACTGAGAGCAACATGCACAGATGGCCAGTTCCAGGGAAGTGTGATGTGTTGGAGAAATCAGTCAGAGAATGGACTAGATAGCCCTGTGTCCCATGGCAGACCCACCAGTTGTAGATATTTTATTAAGCAAGGGAAGAACCATGAAGTGACTGACAGCCTGTGCCTACTCCAACACGCTCTTGTGCATCTGCAGGTGATGACACATCTCCATGTGATCGAGGAGAGGATGAATCAAAGCTTGTCTCTGCTCTACAAGGTACCATATGTGGCTGAAGAAATCCAGGATGAGATTGGTGAGTGTGGGTGCCAGTTCATATGCCGTGTTAAGACTCCAAGCTTTTATATCCAGTGGACTCCCAAAAGATTGGTAGCTCCTCTTGGGGGATGCCCTTGACAACAAGCACTCAGGGCAGACACCCTGAGGTTTGTAAGACAGGCAGAATAGCTTGTTCCCGAGAACTTTCACTGTCTCCATTAAAAAAAAAAAATCAACAACGTTCAGAATAGCAAAGCTGTCTCTCTGAGGGAGGTGAAAAAGGTCCATAAAAACAAGCAGATGGTTTCCAGTTTTATAGTTTAATCCCGTCTTGCCAAACTCTCTTGCCGCATCAAGCCTCTTGGCCCTTATTTGTACGTATTTCAAACAAATGAGAGAATTTTACTGAGAATTCCAGATGAGACTTCAGAGCCTGCAGGAGAAATAACCTGGCAGCCCCGAACACGTCCCCCTGCGGCTCTGCCTGGGCGAGGTTCAAACCATCTGCCCCTCTCTGTGCCTGCCAGGCTCCGTGCGGGTCTGGGGGACAATTCCTCCTCTCCCTTTCAGATGAGCTGCTGCAGGAGCAGCGTGCAGACATGGAGCAGTTCACATCCTCCATTTCCGAGTCCCCGGTGGACGTCAGGGTGAGCTCTGAGGAGAGCGAAGAGATCCCCCTGGACGGCAAACCCTTCCGGCCCTTCCAGGTGAAAACCTTCCCCGCCGGGCCCGACAGTGAAGGTACGTGCAGCTGGGAATGGGCTCGCTGCTCTGGGTTTGTAGGCTGTGGGCTCAGCTGGCACAGAGAAAGCTCCATCCCCTGGGGTGATGTCACAGTAAAGCGGTTGCCCCAGCAGTGCCCTCGATCTGTCCATTGGAGAGGCAGTGCCACTCTGAGCTGCCCTCTCGATTTTCTGATTCTTCTCTTTGCAAAATGGTCCTCTCTCTTTTCATTTTGCAGCAAGTATTAAGTTTTTCCCGTGTGGCTTGACTCTGAATTTTCAGTCTTTAACCAAAATGCTCTCATGGAACACTAAGTCTTTGTGCTGTGACCTGCTGAAGGGCTTTCTCTTTATTTTTTTTTTTTATTTTTTTAATTTTTTTGCAGGAATTCTCTTTGTTTTTTTTTAAAATACATACCTGTATTTTTTGGAGCATCGGGTGTTGACAGCTGGCGTGTGCGTGTGTATGTGTTTTAAAAACGCTTGAA
This sequence comes from Empidonax traillii, assembly GCF_003031625.1. Lineage (NCBI taxonomy): Eukaryota > Metazoa > Chordata > Aves > Passeriformes > Tyrannidae > Empidonax > Empidonax traillii. The sequence goes on along the minus strand of NW_020957054.1, from coordinate 31,726 downwards.
ACAGAGTCCTGAGCTTAAAGAAAGCTGTAGACTAAAAGCTTTTCCCAGGGTCTGAGTCAGAAATCATGCACAAGCCTTTTTTTTCCTTTCTCTCTTAATCTCCTTTCTCTGCTATTTTTGTTTTTGTTTTCCCTCCTGCTAGATCCTCAGCCGGATTTGTACCATCCAATGAAAAAAGGTTGGTTCTAAGCTGCTCCCTCACAGTGCTTTCAATCACTCTCCTCCCTCCTCAGTGTGTCTGATAGCTTCATTTTAGTTCCATGCTCACCTTGGTTTTCATTTCCCTGCTCTCACCTAGATCAGTAACGTTCGATTTGCTTGTTTAGGCCTAGAGTTAAAGAAATTACCTCGTCTGAGCATCTAATTGTGTGTGTGTTCCTCCCTGGCGGGCTCACAAGGGTCTTGGAGTGTGTGGAGGGGCTCCTTTGTCCTGGAGAAACGTTGAGGGGGTGTCTGCAGCCCTGTGGTTCTTTGCACGTGTGACACTGCTCAGATTAAACCTTGCCATGCTGGTGGGATCCAGAGGCTTTTCTGCCTCTGGAATCTGTCCTCAATGCCTGGTGACACCACTAAACGAGGAAGGGGGGGTTCTGTTTCCCAGCTGAATGTCCTCACAGAGTGCAGTTATAGTCTGGGACAGATAAATTAGGAGTTTCCTCCTTTGTGTCTCCTCAGCATCACCTTTTCACCTGTAGCATCTCTCCATACCAGCAGTGTCCATGTGATTCTCCATTTCTCCCTTAGCTCGGTGTTCATTCTGCAGTAACTCAGTGCCTGGCTAAAAAAATGGGCTTTAAGAGCAGCACTGGAATATTGGCATTAAATCAACATCTTTGTTAGCAACACAGTCTCAGGTACAGAGCAGTAGAAATGTGAGGCTCTTGCAGATCAGTGCTACCTGTTCTCTGTGTGAGGAGTAAACCCAGTGTTTTAATCTGCTCCAAATACATTGTGCAGACCTCAAAGGAGAGCAAAGGATTTTGCTAATGACCATTTCACATGAGCACAGATAGTTCTGTAGCACCATGAAAGGCCAGATAGCTTGAAACTGTTCTCATTATCCTGCTTTTCATTACCAATGTAAGTCACCTTCATCCCTGCTGTGGAACAGGGTACAGCTAATTCAGTGTGCTGACTGCTCTGGAAGGAATTGGGACGGCCTTTGGTTTGATTTTTTTAATTTGCTAAATTTTTGGACAACTGCTTTGCTGACTTGAAGATGATAAATTTTAAATTTGTGCTAGTTTTCCCTATTTTAGTAAATGTAAGAGTTTCTGATGACCTGAGGACAGAGTTCCTTCTCTTCCTTCCCTTTTCATTGAATTACTCAAGGGCTTTGAGGGAGTTTTGGGATTGTTTTTGTTTTTTTTTTTTTTTTTTTTGTGCAGGTGTGTGAGGTTTTTTATCCCCTGGGAACTATTTAATTTAAACTGTGCCTTTGAGCTCCATAAAACTGGGTCTGTTACTTGGTACAGCACTCTGAGACAGATAGCAGAGCTGAACTGCCAGTCCTGGAGACTGTGCTGCAGTGGCTCCAGGGACTGGGAGGAATCAGCCACAGGCTAAAAGCTGACAGAGTAGTTCTGTACAAACTGTTTGTGGCCAGTGGCTCCTGAAAATCCCCATCATTGACTCCCACAATAACATGACCTGCTCTGACAGCCGTGAGAAGTCAGACTGGCAGCCTGGGCCGTGCCTGGAATCTGATTACTGCCTCCAGAGAAAAATGGGAGGCACTAAGCCCCAAGGTGCCTCGGAGTTGGAGGGAAACGTTATTTCCGTGGCATTTTCGGGCAATAAAAGCTTGTCACTGTAAAAACTTGCTTTGGAGCCAAGTAGCCTTTCCTTGCAGCTCATCAGAGAGCACGCTGCCAGCTTCAGCAGCAGCTGACATCATGTCTTAGGCAACCTGCAAGCTCAGCAGCCCGTGCAGAGGGGTTTGCAGTCACCAGCGAGGCCTCGAGTGCTTTGGTGGTGTTTCCCTCACTGGAGGGATCCCACTGCAGGTTTGGGGGCTTGGCTGTCCTGCTTTGGCACCCCTGAGTCACAGGTGTGGTGAAGGACACAGCACTGTCCCTCCTGACAGTGGAAAACTGGTGTTCTCCCAACGTGCTGTGTTGTGTGAGGTCAGAGCAGTTTGCATCAGACCCTTCTCTTATTGATCTGGTCTATTTATAAACCCTCTGGATCAAAGCAGTGTATGCAGAGCAGCCACCTCCTGTTAATTGCTGCCCTTCCCTCGAGCCTGTGCTAGTTCCAGCCTGGAGATGGGGGAGTGGTGTCCTGGTACCAAGGCTGGTGTAGTTCTCTGCTCCTCCCTTGCCCTGGCATTTATTGTTTCTGGGCCTGTGCCAGACACGGGACAGCCGCTCGTTATAGAACCGAGCTGGGTGACCTTGGAATCCTCATTCCCGAGGCTCCTGCTGGTGTGCCTGATTCCAAAGGGATGGGGGATGCTGCCCGTGGGGGTGAGGGCATTCCCTGTGTGCTGGCTCTTGGCAGAGGGGTGTGTGTGCACTTCCATCCCCAGGGGTCCCAGTGAGGTGCTGGTGACCCGGGGTGGCACTCGCAGATGTCACTGCGCTCACAGTCTGTGTTACACCTTGCCTGGGGCCTTCTATCAGCAGCACTTAGTGCAGTATGTCTGCATTGACACTTCAGCCTGGTTTTGGTGAGTCCTGTCTGCTCCTCTCATTGCCACCTCATTTCCCCTCATTAACAGCCCCCCCTAATCACTTGTCACTGTAGCGTAGCTCGTGAGCTCCCTTCTGACACGGCAGCATGAGGACAGGGTAATCCTCAGCGGTTAAACACGAGCAGTGGCAGCTCTGCAGATATAGGTGACCCTCCCAGAGTGTGCTGGGGGCTGATGGGCTCCCCTTGCTCTCTTGGTGCAGGTTCTGGCATGACTGAGCTGGACGGGCTGATCGGCGCTGAAGAAAAAGTGCTTAACAGCAAGAACAAAGTGGATGAAAATGTGGTGAGCTCTCCACCTCTATTTTGGGAAGCCAGGCCTGCCGTGGACACTAATTAATAGCAGTGGCTTGTTTCCATGTCTTGTTCCTGCTCACAGAATGTCAGTGTGTTCATTATCCATCTGGTGTGGGGGAGTCAGTTTGTGGCTGTTGTAGGCTCTTAATACTGATTAGCATCAGAAGGGTGGGAGGGGGAGGGAAGGACAGCTCAGGATCTTTGGCAGTCTGAGCTGGAGAACTCTGATTTAGGAACTGCTTTTCCCAAGCAGAGACCCTCTGGTGTCCCTTTATTTTCATAGGTAGCTTGCTGTGTGAACACACTGAGTGCTGGTGCATTCTATCTGTGTTCCCACCTATTTGTCACGGCAGGGAAGGCCTCACCTTCCTCTGAAGGCAAGTGGCCCAGCAGGTATTGGCTCTGTCTACAGTGCAGGGAATTCTCCAGGTTCTAGTGGCAGCTGCTGTGCCTCGGTTCCCTGGGCTTTAAAAAATGAAAAAGTCACCTTCTGACTTTCCTTTTCGAAACTGCTTTAAAGCCATGTGTTAGGTCTTACACAGAAATGCTGCCTCCAAAGTTAGGACCAATTTTTTAATTTTCTTTTTCTTTGGGGCTTTAGTTTGAGGTAGTCTGGAGGTACTTAGTTGTGGTACTCACTCTGGTGGCTTTAAGAGCTGGAGAACACCCCCCAGTGTTGAGACCAGGGCAGAGAGAGGTGGTAGGTGGTTCTGAGCCTTTGCTAGCGTTCACTGAAGGGCTCTGGTCTGCCTGCCTCTTCCTTTTCCTGCCTGCTTTGTGTGCCTCCTTTCCTAAAACACTTCTGGTACCATTTTCAGGTGATTGATGAGACCCTTGATGTGAAGGAGATGATTTTCAACGCGGAGCGTGTCGGTGGGCTGGTGGACGAGCCGGTACGTATGGCCAGGGATTGGTGAATTCCAGGCTGGGTTTTGATTCCCATGCATTGCTGAATTTGGAGGTTGGTGCCTGGATGCTGCCCTGGGAGGTCAAGCAGAGTGAAATAATTTACAGGCTCTTCCTGCAGAAGTGTTTTGTGGGACAGGGAGTTGATGTGGGTCAGTGCCTGTCCAGAGGCACTGAGGGGGGAAAGAATTCTGTGTTCATTACCCTTTTGCTGGAATGTTTAGGGGTGGAATATATGCACTGTCCAGTTTATAATGAGTCATGTCTTGACACCACAGATGGTTGAGGACCTTGTAAGTGGCCACCACTGAGGTTTGTGTTGAGCATCTCCCTCATGGCTCTTCCTCAACCTGCTCCGTTGTTTTTTTCCCTCCAGGATAATGACAACTCTCTCCGTGATGATTTCAGCTTCAGCAGCAGTGCCCTGATTGGGCTGTTGGTGATTGCTGTTGCCATAGCTACTGTGATAGTCATCAGCTTGGTGATGCTGAGGAAGAGGCAGTACGGGACCATCAGCCATGGAATTGTGGAGGTGAGAAACAGCTCCATAACCAAGGATGAAAATAGTCAGTGCTGAATCACATGTTGTGTGTGGGGGGCGAAGATGGCAGGGGCTGCCAAGCCATGGACAGCTCTGCTCCTGCTGGGTGGGAATTAACTCTGTCGCTGCCGACACTGTCACCGGTGTGCAGGTGTCAGTCCCCGGCGTGCCCTGCTGGCACCTGGCACTCACACTTACCACCAGCATTCAATTAGGCTTCCTGGCTGGCTCAGGGCAGGATTTAGCAGTAAATGAGCTTTTCAGGGGATATCTTTAGCAGGGCAGTCAGTCAGTCCACAGCAATTTGTCCTCCTGGCTAATGGCAGTGACTATTAAGATGGGCTGAACGCTGAGCAGCAGCTCCTTCCTTGCACATTCCTAATGACAACTTAATGGAGTCCAGGGAAAACTGCTTTTCCCTGTGCCCAACCGGTGCAGGAAATCATAACGACCTGTTTAATGAGAGAAGTGGGGCCCTGATTTGTACCATTAGCTGAGTAGTGACGACAGATTGGTGAGAACATCCCCACGGAGGCTCGGCCGGGCAGGAGGCACCCGGACGAGCAAGTCCCAAAGCTAATTATTTTTGCAGCTTCCCTTTTTCCCCCTGTTCACTGCCCACCATGGTAGTTACTCAGCGTTTGCCTGTCCCCCCTTACCCTGTGGAATGAATCCTGGCCGTGCCTCCCGTGAGCAGCAGGGTGGTTTCTCCCCAGGTTGACCCGATGCTCACCCCGGAGGAGCGGCATCTGAGCAAGATGCAAAACCACGGCTACGAGAACCCCACTTACAAATACCTGGAGCAGATGCAGATATAAGAGAGATGAAGATACAACAGCCCTGACCAGGAAAAGGTGCAGGGTGGAGGGCCAAAGTGGTCCAGTGTTTTGGATCAACTACTGACCAACAGTTGCTTCGAGAGGACTTCATCTTACATTCAGAACTCCTGGATCATTAAGACTATAATTACTACTGTAGAGTTGCAATTTCCATTCTTTTAAATGGGTGAAGAAATGATAATATAACAATATGATATATAAATCTCCTTAAATGGGAAAAATGGATCTATTGCAGATATTTGACTGATATGTAGTTTTCTTTTTTTTTTTTTTTTAAATAATCTGAAAAATACCAGTTCCGTTGTACTGTTGTCTGTTACGAGCTCTATATATATAAAATGGGAAATGTTGATTTTTATTTCTGATAGACCACCTGTATATTGAGGGTCGTTTGTACCAGCCCACCTTGTAAAAAGGAGACAGTTGTGGCTCTTCAGTCATTTTGGCTTTTATATATAAAGCAGTATTCTTTTTTTCCTTTTTTTTTTTTTTTTTTTTCTTAAAAGTGAATTTCGCTGGGAGTTGCAAAGAGATTAATTTAGGGATAGGAGCTATGACAGCATAAGCAAGGAAGCAATTGGGAATGGTAACTAACAAAAACCCTTATAATGAAAAAAAAAAAAAAGAAAAAGAGAAAGAAAAGGAAAAAAAAAAAAAAAAAAGAAAACCCCCATCCTCATATGCCAGTGGTGTGCACCCTGCTGCTTAGCAGCTCGGGCTCTAGGAATCAACACTCCCTGGAGGCAAGGAGTTAAAAGGCTTCTAGCATCTCTGTTTATAGCTATTCTAGTGGAACGTTAGACCATGGTTTGTGCATACAGGGGTCTGCACATTCCCCTCCCAGATTCAGTTCTGCTCTAGAGTTGGAAGTTCCTGGTAATTGAGTTGAAATCCTCTGTTCTCAGCCAGTTTCCTTCAGTACTCACCTGGCATTAACAGCCCCCTCTCGCTACTACTTTCTGATTTCCCCAGCTCTCCTGCCTCACCAACATGGTAAGTAGTTCAGAGCCGCAGATTTTGGAGCCTTTGCATCTCTCTGGGGGACGTTGGGCCCTGGGCACAGCTCTGGGGGTTGGCCCAGACGTGACAAAATCACTGCAGGGGTCAGGACCTTGGGAGCCGACGAACATGGAGCTGGCTTAGCTGGGGAGGGAGGAGGGACACCTTGGGAAAGGGATGCTGCCTGCCTGCTGTAAGGGAAATGGGATGCATAGGCCCCCAGAAGACCAAAAGGGGTATTGTTCCACTCACCATCATGTCTTTGTAATGCTTGTATAGTTGGTGTTAATGCTCACGGCTTTTTTAAATCTGGAGGTTCTGGTAACCTGTGGTGTATTTTTTCTATTTTTCCTGTGACTTTTATTTTTTCTTCCCCCCTTCCGTGTCTCTTCCCACTATGCACAGATTTACCTGCAAACTCCTTAGTGTGGTCTGTGGGGAATGTACAAAGTTTAAACACATCAATAAACACTTTAACTTCCAGACTGGTTTCTTCCCTTCATTCTCGGGCTCGGTTTGTTCTCCCTCCTCCCACCGTGTCCTGCTGAACCCACAGACACCTTTCCCTGCCTTCTCAGGGAGAAGGGCTGTGCAGGTGTTGATGATTGACCATGCCTGGGGTCTTTAGTGGTATTCCCAAGTCCTTTGTGGAGAGGAGGTGGTGGGATCATAACCAGCTCTCGGGATCTTTTACAACAGATTGGAGCACAGGCTGGGGAGATCTGGGACTGCTGCTTGTTTGGGGAAGATACTGTGGAAGGTTCTGCTCGTTCCTGGGACGCAGGTGGCTGCTGGCACGGCCTGTGGGAGCGAGCAGAGCCAAGGCACCCTGTGGTGACAAGCTGTTCTGTCCCCAGACATCCACCTGCACTGCCTGGGGACAGAGCTGGGCTGGGAGCACAGGGGCTGTGCTGGCTGTGCCTCATAGCCTGGGTCACCCACAGGCCTTAGGAATGGGGCTGGGAACAAGAAGGGCTGCAGGAAATTGTAAAATTCCTGGAGATGAGGGCATGGAAAAAGGCCTCACAGCGACACAGGTTCTGTGAGTGCAGGTTCCATCCCTGTTCACTTACGAGCCAGACTTGATGATCCTTGTGGGTCCCTTCCACGTCAGAACACTGTGAATGCTGCTCCTGAATGGCCAGAGCTGAAATACTTTGAAGACACGAAGCCCAGGGCAGGATTTGGCTGACAGTGGCCGGTGTTCCCTGTATCACCGCAGATGTTGTTGTTTCACGAAGGGAAATAACTGTTTGGTTAAACTCTCTTTTCCAGAACATCCTAAAACCAACAGCCTGTAAAGCTCAAAGCTGTCCCTGCTCCTCTGTGTCGTTTCTCTCCATTCTCCTCCTTTGAAGTGTGACCTCAAACACAGATCCCTCCTCTCTCTCCTCTCAGTGAAATGACTGAAGAGTCACTGCCACCTGAATGTCATTTTAGGAGGCAGGAGACAGGATTAATCTTCCTCCACGCTGATCTGTGCAGTTCCCACCAGGAATGGATGAAGAGAGGGACAGGAGGAGGTTTAGTGGTTTGGAACAAGAAAGGCTGGCGTGCCCTGTTCCTCCCTAAACAAGGGCTCCTTTGGTTCTGCACTGGAACCTCCACATTCTGGTTAAATTATTCAGACTCTGAGGAAAGAGCAGATGCTGTCCTAGAAATGCCTTCTGTTGCCTTGTCACAACCACTTGGGGAAGAGTTTTGATTTCAAACCAGATTTAATTTCGGTGATGCTGGAGCATTTCCTGAACCCAAAAAGCCGTTCTTGGACTGCACCTCAGGTGGAGTGACCTGCGAGAGAGACAAATGGCAGAGGCTGTGGGTCGAATTCCAGAATTGAATTTGGGTGTTAGATTTTTTTTTTTTTTCCCTTTGATAAATTCTATTAGCCCTGCGAAATGAATACATCAGCCTGGAATCAAAGTCTATTAGTCCCAGGCCTTGGCAGGGATCGATTCTTTAGGATGGATTTTGACCTCAGCTTCTGAAAAAGTCGTGTTGAAAAGTAGCTGCTTGGAGATTGACGCTAAGACACGTCCCAGGTGTTAGTGGTAAATGTTGTCACTGATCCCAGCACTTTGGGGGAATATCAGAAGTCCTATGTTGATAAATCACTTAAAATTAGATGATTCAGGGCACAGTGGAGCAGCTGATTGTGGGAAGATTTGCAGGGTTGCTGTAGAGAGCTGCATTTCAGGAGAAAACTGATTTTAAAAAGTGCTTTAAGAGGAGAGCACAATTCTCTGGAAAAGAGAAGGGATGCTGAAGAGAGGGGCCCTTGGGAACACCGAGTGGAGGAAGTGCTGGGTCAGTTGTCTTCCTTCTCCTTGAGAAGCTCTTTGTTCCAGCCCTTCTGTGAGGGTGCAGTGGGGTGATGAACATCCAAACCCTTCTGTGCTCGCTGCCAGGTGGATGGAGCGTGGGTGGATTGATTTTTTTTTTTCATTTTCTTTACCAGCCTTGCTTGTCTTTGATGTGCAGAGCAACACTTGTGTGAAGGGTTGGTTTGTGATGGTTCAGCCCTGGCCAAGAGCAGAGAGGGAAGGTGCTCATGAGGAGCTCAGGGATGTGTGTGTGACCAGCAGGAGTGAGTGGGTTAAAAACAAGGGAGTTTTGCTGTATTTACCACTGACCTGTGGGTAGCCCCTGCTTTGTTGCAGGAGCACTTAACCCCTGGCCTGTGGGCTCTCTGTGTGGGCTGCCAGGACAGGTTAATGTAGAACTTCATTTCCAGCAGCTCTGCCTTCCTGAGAGCCGTTTGAGAACGGGCTGTGGGCTGAACCAGCTGGTTGTTAAATACCATCAGCCTTGGATGGCATCTGGGATGTTCCCTGAGCCCCTTGGGCTGAAGGTGAGGGGAGAGGGATCTTAGGGAAGTGGTCCCATCTCCCCAAAACCTTGGGGTGCATGTCAGTGGGATGGGGTAAAGACCCTGAAGTGATGGAGCACAGTCTGTGGAATTCAAAACTCCTCCCTCAGGAAGCTTCTGCTCTTGCAGCATCCTGAGTGCCTGAATTTGTGCTGCTTGTGGGCACCTTTGGCATCCCCGTGTTGGGTGGCACAGACCCTTCCAACTGCTTTCCTCAGCAGTGAGGATTCACTGTTTTCTCCAGCGTGGTGGTTTGGCAGGGAATAATCCTGGAAGGGACTTCTGGAGGGCATCTGGCCCTGCTCCCAACTCTGAGGTCAGACCAGGTCGCCGTGTTGTCAAATATGATTCTACCTTTTCCTGTATCAACTCCCCTGATACAGAACTCTCTGTCAGTTCTGGGGCAGGAAAATCTGCATCCATCATTAGCTGAGGTCAGTAAAGCTGAAAGGTGAATTCCAACTACACCTTGACAGTGGGCCACAGGGAAATCTCATCCTTTTTTTTTTTTTTTCCCCTCTTCTGTGCAAATATATTTATTTTGTGTGCCTTTATTTGCCTTTTTCTTGGGGGACAGCCCTTGTGGTGCCAAACCACTGTGTGTGTCTCCTTTTAACATCTGGGTTTGGGGTGCAATGGGATCATCTGTTTCCAGGCTGGCTGATTTTGTGTGATCCTGTGAATCTGTACTGACAGATTTCAGTGAGTTTTCAGCAGGAACAAGGAAGGAAACCTCCTTTATGGCCACGTGAGTATTTTCTGCTGGGAAAGAAATAAACTGCAGGGGATGATGGATGGATTGGTGGTGGGTTAAGGGTTTTTTGGGGGGGCTGGGTTTTGGTTTTACCCCTTGCTGGTGCTTTGGGGTGTTTTGTGCCTTCCTCTGCTCATAATTCTGGGAAGGTTTGGTTTTTTTTTAGTTACTGCTGTCTCCTGTTTTGAAGAGTGAACACCAAGAACGTCCCAGAGGCTCCTCTCTGATAAACACAAACCATCCTTAAACAACACTGGCATCCTTAATTTCTCAGGATGATGCATCAAGAATGTATTTTACTATTCTAAATTCAGGCCTGTTTGCTTAAATTTATTTTTAAAAAACAGGGAACACTTGAATTTCCAATGCCCCAAAATCAGTAGTGGAATTGAATCTTCTCCAGGAATCAGTTTCTGAACCGATTTCAGAATCACACTCTGGGTTTAGATGGGACATTATTTATTCCTGGGCTGTCACTTTATATTTTCCCAAGGGACTTATTGGAGTTTTTTTGGGATTTTCAAGTGTTCTCTACATTTACAGGCCATAACCAGGGACAGGGACCTTGATTGTGTCCATCCAGCAATACTTTACTGGTGTATTAGAAATACCTTAATGAAGAAAGAAGCTTCAGCATGGAAATTATAGGGATTTTTTTTTTTTCCCCTGAAGAACCTAGAATTTGGCTCACTTGAAAGAGCTGCTGATATTCTGTGTTTTTGGAGGCCAAATAAACCACAGGACCTCCCTTCAAGGTGGCTGGTGTGTTGTTTTTTAAGGTATAAATTCAGGGGAGGGGGGACTGTAATTTTCATTTTTCTGGTGGGTTCTGCTCTGACATTTCCTGTCTCAGAGGTTTGGGATTTTGGCTTGCAGGAGTTTGGGGGTGTTTATGGGTTTTTTTTGTTTTGTTTTTCTTTTTTTCCTTGTTTGGTTTGTGTTTTTAATTATTATTTTTATCGTTAAAAATATTTTTTTATTTTAAAAATAAAACCGGAAATAAAAATAAAGGAGAGTAAAAGTAACAATAAGAGAAAAGAAAACTAAAAATTAAAAAAAAAAAAATCCAGGCAGAAGCTGGAAAACTTTCCCTTCCTTGCCAGCACTTCCCCAGCTCTGCTGCCTTCTCTGGACACCCTCCAGCACCTCAATGTCTTTCTTGGAGTGAGGGACCCAAAACTGAACACACAATTCGAGGTGCAGCCTCCACACCCTTGGATGAGATTCAGGTCATGCATCCTCAGGGAGGATAAATAAGCCTGTACTGCTGACTGTTGTTTCTGCAGTCACTGGAGTTAATAGGCAAGAAATGCATTAAGATTAAAAAAAAAAAAAAAAAGAAAGAAAAGTTTAAAAAAAAATTAGAAGTTCTGGAAGAGAGGAGTGACCTAGAAAATCTAATTGTCCTCTGAACAGCAATTGCCCTAAGTTTGGAAGCTCTAGTTTGCTAATTAAGCTGAAACAGTAGATTTTAGTGGTGCTTAAAGTGCTAATTTCAACTGCTCTTTAAAGCATGAATCTCCAGCAAGTCTCTCAGCAACAACAACAAAAGGTTTTGCCCAGCAATGCCTCACTGAGGGTCTGCAGAGCATCTCAGCTCTTCCAGCAGCAACTTCCCAGATGGTCTCCAGGAGCTTCTCCTCCTTCCAGCTGCAACAGGGCAGATCATCCACATCACTGCATCTCTCTGGGACCAACAGCACTGACAGAGCGTGGGAGGGATTCCTGAAAAAGGGATCCAGTGTCCTGTAGGAAAATAACACAGGGCCGGCATCAGCTGGGTCAGTGTATGTTAAATAACGAGCTCCCCAGTAATTAAACCCACCCAGACACACATCCTAACCCAGCTTGGATGGGCAGGGACAGCAGTGGAGTGGGGTGGTCCCAGCTCTGGATTCCCACCCCTTTTCAGGGTCACCCATGTCCATTAGGACACGACCAGTGATGGTTTTGGGGGGGATGGTGGAGATTTTCCTCATCACTTGCACATCACCCACTCATGGAATCCCAGGATAGTCTGGCTTGGAAGGGACCTTAAAGCCCATCTGGTTCCACCCCCTGCCATGGGCAGGGACACCTTCCACCAGCCCAGGGTGCTCCAATCCCACACCCAGGCTGGCTGGGAACTGCTCTACAAACACAGCAACAGCCCAATTTCTTCTTCCTAATCCATTGACCCAACCAGCCTTGGCCACACCTCAAATACAGGGCAGCTCCATCACCCAACATGATGACAGGTAATTTTGGGTGCCCTGATCAAAGAAACCCCCTTGGGCTTGGAGCATGATCCCCCTAAACCTGTTAAAACACACAGCTGGATGATCAGTAAGTGTTTGCCCTTATTTACATCTGTTCAAAGGAAAAAGAAACATCCTCACTAAAACCCACATTTTATGCAGCCAAACCCTCAGTAAGAGATTCAGCACTGCAGAGGCGACTCCAGGGCAGGGAAAAAAACCCCAAAACCACCAGTAAAAGGTAACATTACTGATCAAAGGGGAAAGAGATTGTTTTTGCCTTTCTTTTCAATCAGAGCTCGGTACATCAGGTTGCAACCTCTGCACGAAGCTTCCCGTTAATGGCAACCAGTCTGTAACAACTTGACACAGCGACCCCACTTCTGGGCCCAGGAGGATTGTTAATAATCAGAGCACATCACAAGCCCTCACTCCGGTACAGGAGATCAACACCAGCCCCAGTTAAAGACAACTGGATCCTGAGAAACCAGTGCTCAGGGGGCCAGTTTGCTTTAGAATCCCAAAAAACCGTCACGTGTGTGGAGGTGCCAAACGTGGGAGCCCAAAATTCTGCACTCACCTTGGCTTCTTTGCCCCTCAGGGTTCTCCTGTGGACAGCTGCCAGCAGCACAGAGCACTGGTGTCCTTCCAGCCCTGCTCCAAAAGGGGGAAATGCAAAAATAAAATACAAAAAAAAAAAAATAAAAGACAAAAATAAAATAAAATAATAAAATATGCAGTGCTCACTCTTCCAAGGAGCTCCCATGGGACCTGCTGGGACCTGCAACCACCTTCAGCCAAGAAGGATGTTTCTCACCATCCCAAACTTGCTGGAGTTTTTGGAGCTGTGCAGCCCAGCAGGGACGTGTCCAGGTTAAACAGGCTCTTGCACTTCTCAGGGATGGACAGTAAAGGTGTTGAAAGATGGTAAAAACAACGCTGCTTGTGCTGCCCCGTTCACCCAGCCCAGCCCAGCCCTCGGCCAAGCACGACACAAACATTTTGGATGCTGCTGCTGAAGTTTTTGATGAGGGTTAGTGATGTTCCCTCACTAATCCTCCTTAATGCCATCTTTGAAACTCGGTTTTGATCTCAATGGCAGAAACACCTCCCCACCCTGTTCTGCTGCAAACCAAAGGAGACACCCAGACACCCAGAACTGAAGGGTTTCCTTTGGAAGGGACCAGCTCCAGGGAGGGAATAAAGCTGAGATCTCTGCAGGGATCTCAGGCACTTCACCAAGACTATCCATATGCCCAACCCCTACCAGCTGAAGCCACAATCTTGCTTCAAGGGTCTCTCTCCAAGCTGAGCCCTGCCCAGACATGCCAAAATCCAGGCCAAACCTCCTTCCTCACCCATCTAACTCTGTTAAAAACAGTCAGGGAGCAGCTGCCTGCCAGTGCCAGCGGGGCACCCACCATCCTTTCCATCCACTGACCACCGACCAGGCAGATGAGTCCATGTTAAACCACACACAGTCCCACCCCTCCAGCATTTCCTCCACCCCCAAACCACTCCGAAGCCAGCACTGCCTCCAGGTATTGTATTCAAGAGATGCCTCCAGGTGGTGTGTTAAATAAAGTACTTTATTGGGTCTTCTGCACATCAAGCTCTGTACAAAAACCTCTGCATTAACACCAGGGTGAGCGACGCCTCCGGGAGCTTTGAAGGCTGGCTCAGCTCCCTTCTGAAGAAGCAGAAGTGAAAGTAACGTTAAAAAAACAGCCAGGTTGGCCACACCGAGTTGGGCCCCACCAGCAGAGCAGCCCTGCAGTGTGAGCTGCAGCTCTGAGGATTCAAACCTCCCTCCCAGACCAGCCTGGTTTGCTCTCGTGGCCGAAGGGACGCCCGGGAAAGGCTTCACATCCCTCTGCCTCGGGGTCCCACCTCCCACTTGTGATGCTCCTCCTTCAGTGCCGCTGCAGTTCACCAGGACTAATTAAAAACCTCGTCTCAAGAGCCCTAAGCCAGCAGGGAGGAAACTTTCGTCGTGCCAGGGGCTCATTTGTCGTCGGAGCCGCTCTCGGGCAGCAGAGCCCCGCGGGAGCCCTTGGTGCGCAGGCACAGCCCGCAGTCCAGCTCCACGTCGATGTCCCCGAACCGCAGCTGGCACGACTCGTTGCAGCTGCAGGAGAGACAGTGACGGTGCTCAGGGGGTTGTGGGCAGCAGGAGAAGCCCCTTGGGAGGCCGCTCAGGACCGTCTGCCCCGCGGTGGCACCGAGCTCGTCGCTCCCGGCCAAGCCACCCTGGGACACTCACGGACACCCACTTTTCTCATCCCATGACATGCACCAGTGATGGATTTCCCAGCCTAGCACGGGGTCTAGGGATTGTTCTTGCCCCCCTCCTCAGCTCCTGCACTGCTCCAGGGCCCCCCCAGTCCCCTGTCCCCCACGTACCAGCGGGATGCAGCCGAGTTGGCGCCCACGACGGCGACAGCGCCCAGGCAGTGCCAGCAGAAGCACATGGTGAGGAAGGTCAGGTTGCTGGGATCACTCTGATCCCAGCCTGGTCCTCCCCAGGGAGGGGACAGCACAAACCCAATCTGGTCACAGACAAAAGAGATGTCATTCTCTAGCACATCCCCCCTCTTTTCCTCCTGATTTTAGCCAAGCTGCTGCAGCTGACTATGGGCATGAAAACCCCAGAAACACCTGGAGCACTGCCCTGGGCACCCCCAGGCACCCTTGTCTCTCCAGACTGCCACAGGGGTGGGTTCCAGGAGGAGATGGATTCTCTGCAGGTAATCCTTAGGGCTTGCAGGGCAGCCCAGCATGGCCAGAGAAAGATGACACCCCAAAGGTGACATGGCCAGGCTGAGCATTTCCTCCTAGACCCAAAGGTGGGGGATTACATGAGAGATTTCCAGATGTTTCCAGTTACACGGAACAAGCAGAGGAAGAAAATGGACCTAATGAAATGAAGAAAAGCTCATGATTGTGGTTTCCCTCCCTTATGGGCTCCTATTTCCATTTTCCAGCCATTTCCAGGTCTGTCCACGCTGCCTATATTACACATGCACTTCTCCACAGTGCCAGCTCTGGCACCAAACCTCGTTTCCTCTTCTTATTTACCACGATACCCCAACCAGCCTACAAGTTTACCCCCAACAGATGTGCCCCAGGGGGCAGAGCAGCCCCGCTCCGCTCACCCTCCAGGGTGCAAAGCTCAGAGAACAAGGGGTACACACGGACCTGCCAAAGCCAAGAGCCCTGCAGGAGGAAGGAGCTGGTCCTGAGGGTCTCCAGGATGATGTGGTCTCGCAGGAACACCTCCAGGAGGGCACAGAGGGCTCCAGCAAGGATGGCCATGGCCAGCAGGGAGTGGAGGTGGCGATCCAGCGCGGCATCGCCGTAGTCACGGAAACAGAAGAGCAAACCTGCCAAGATCCACAACAGCGTGTTAGCAAGGACACCCTGGGGGTTGTTCTTTAAAAAAAAACACCTGAAAACAGACAATGCTCTAGATTTTGCCACGATCTGCCTGGTGGGAAGAGCCAGACATCAGCCAGGCTGCTGTCACCACCTTCACCCTGCACACACCACTCAACCCCAGCACCCGGGTCTGTTCTGCCCACCGAGGAGCCCCCATTCCTGCAGAGACCCCCCTGCCCCAGCCAGGGCTGTAGGGCTGCACATCCCTCGATCATCCCCTGTACCCCTGGGCCACCCAGCTGGCTGGAATCCTTCCTGTGGCTGGGTTCACATTTGGGGAGGAGCAGGGAGGGGGTGACTTGATCACACAGGCAGTGCCATCACACCTGCACAAACCCTCCAGCTCTGCCTGCACGGGGCCTTGCTGGTCCCAGAACAGCCCAGGAGCTGTCACACATCTGTCACACATCTGTCACACACCCCCTGGTGCTCCCCTGCCCCGTGCCCTGCCCTGCCCAGGCACCAGGACTGGCTCACCTTCGATGAGCAGAGCCAGGGACAGCGAGAGCCGGTCCAGGCCGGGTGGCAGCTTCAGCCTGGACTGCGAGACCATGTCCATGATTCCAGAGAGCAGGAAGAACAGGTAGATGGTGGAGTAGTGCCAGTGGGTGAGGTCTGTCCAGCTGTGTGTCTCGGGGCTGTACAGCTTCAGGTGGGGACCGGTGGGGACAAACTGCTCCACCAAAATCCCTGGGTAGAGGGGGGAAAGGTCAGCCCTGTCCTCTCACCCAGGGAAAGGACGAGGCTGCAGGAGAACTTCCCATGCAGGGCTGAAGCCACAGTGGTGTTTGCCCAGAGGAGAACATCCCAGTGTGCCATCAGCACATCCCCAAGCCCTCCCACAGCAGCTGCAGGTGTTTCCCATTATGAACAGCCCCAGCCTTATGGGACAAAGCAGCTGCAGCATCATTAGATATCGGGGCAGAAACTCATCATCATCATCATCATCATCATCATCATCTCTTACCTACTAGAGCAAAGAGAGCTTTGACAGCCCCCTCGAAGATCTCTGCACGCTGGGTCCCGGAGCTTGGCTGGCCCTCAGCATCCCCTTTCCTCCTCAGGTACTTCAGGGGGTACCTCACGGACCACCAGAGCCCAAAGATGAGGAAGAAAGTGCCCCTCAGGGCACTCCCGACGAAACTCGTGGGCATCGGGCTGGGTGTGTGGGCGGGACCTGCAGGGACAAACAGAGCCTGGGGGCTGACCCAAGGGATGTGCTGGGCTGATCCCTCGCTCAGCATCCCCAGGGATCCACAGCCCAGCAGAGAGGGTGCCCATGGCTCTGCCAGCAGCTGTGAACAGGTAATCCCAGGGGTGGGACATGGCTGTGGACACGTGTGTGTGAATGTGTGGCTGCACACACGGCCATCAGGGCTCGGTGCTACAGAACAACCTGTAAAATAACACCCAAGGAAACACAGCAAAGTTTTTCCTAATAAAAAGCAACACGACTATTATTTCCTCAGACCATAAACTCCCTCCAAACCAGGCAATTACCAGGGTGTGAATCCAGCCCTGGATTCGGGAGCTCCAGCCAGCCAAGGCTTTGGCAGGAGGAAGCAACCCAGGAACCATTAGCATTTCCAAAAGGAGCCTCATGCATATTCCACACAACCTTTTGTTTGACACAAGGGAAGAGATTTCATCTCCAGAGGAAGAGATCCAAGACTGAAAGCCTTGACACTGAGTGGGATCGATGCCACCGAGCACCAGGGAGGATGGAGAGGAGCAAAGGTACAGCAAATTTATATCCTGCACAGTATTTAAGCCCACACCCAAATTCCTGAAAAAAAAAAACCAAATCCCAGTGCAGCAAGGGCAGAGGGAATAAATAATGATCTTAGAGCAGTAAGCCTTTGGTATTACCTTGGGATGGTCTTGTCCCTTCCAGCAGCACCTCTCTCCTTGCTCCCTGTAAGCTTCTACCACCTAAGGAGGATTCCCTTTTCCCCTCCACGTGGTTTTCCGGTCCTTTTCTACCGCTGGGACGTGCATTACTCACCCCAAAGCTCCCACACCGACCTGCCCTCACCTCACAAATCACATCCTCAGCCGTGTTTATAAATACCAGAGCAAATTGCAAGGGCTGGATGAACAACTCCAGCACGTTCTCCGAGTCCTCCCACACTGGAAAGTAATGAGGCACTGCAAAAGGAGGGGAGGATGTGGCAAGTGCCCGGGGGGAAGGAGAGCTCTGCAGGATGTCCCTGGTCGGGTTTTGGCTGCAGAGCCCGAGTTGGTTGGAGTGGCTCGGCCCTGAGCGGCACCCACGGGGTTGGATGTGGAAATCATCATCACCCACTGCATCTGCGGGACACAGACAGCCCAGGGAAGGCTCTAAGCTGTGTTAGGGTTTCCTCTCAGGAGGGAAGTTACCAAACAACCTTTCAGGGAGGTGAGAAACGCCCCGTCCAGGAGCTGCTTTGAGGAGCAGGGATGCTCCCTGCTCTATTTTGGGTGCCTGCATTAGGGTGAGGTGGCTCATGCCCCAGGAGAAGCCAGGTCTTTCCTGATTATAGCCTGGACACCCAGTCCAGGGCACTTATCTCCCCTGCACAGACATCTGCATGCCAGAGTGACTAACAATAAATGGGATTAAAGCCCGTTTAGGCTGCACACAATTGCACGATAGAGAACCAAATTTTGCCATTGTCCTACTTGTGACTGCCAGGGCAACAGCCTGGAGCTGGAGTCAGGAGGTTACCCTGCTCCAGAGACATGTCAGGAACGTTAATGTGACGTGATTACCTGGAGGAGAGAAGAGCAGAGACCTCCCAGAGCCCAGAAATTACAAACAACGTGTCCCCCCTGCAGCTCCAGGGGTTGCTCCAAAGTCACACCAGCATCCAGCATTAACCCAGGGATTCATCAGCCCACACCCACCGACCATCCCCCCTTCACCTGAGTGACCAGCAGACCCAACCCACCGTTTCAGAGCCTTCCCTGGGATCTCCTGCCCTGACCAACCCTCTCCCCAGCAGAGCAGCCTCACTCTGCAGGGCCAGGGACCCTTTTGCTCTGAAACCTCCCAGCAGCTCAATCCAGCAAGGCTTTGGTAGCTGCTGTGAGTCTCCTTTGCCTCTGCAAACAGCACTTCAGGAGCCACCACACACCACAGAGTCACTCAATGGTTTGGGTTGGAAGGGATCTTAAAGCTCACATCATCCCACCCCTGCCACGGGCAGGGACATCTTCCACTAGCCCAGGTTGCTCCAAGTCCCGTCCAACACGGCCTTGGACACTTCCAGGGATCCTGGCATGTCCTGGGGCATCTCTCCCTTAACAGGGATGTCCCAAACCCACCCTCAGTCAAGCAGCAGTGTGCGTGTAACCCACTCAAACCCCCCCCACACACACCTTCCTTTATAAAACAACCACTGCTTTGCAGGGACACCAGACATGTTCCCAAGCAACAGTCCATTTGCACAGCTCACATCCTTGAAGCACAGGGAACATCCCCAGAGCCCCTCAAGCAGCCCCCTGAGGCCAGCCCTGACCCCCCTCACCCCAGCCCAGGCTCACACACAGGCTGATTGAGCTCTGAGTGAGCAGAACCAGGGAAGAGCAGAGACACGGGGTTATTTATTCCTCCTGTGAGCTGGTTTGGCTGTCACAGTCCCTGAAATAGGGCTGCAGTCAGAAGTTATTACCTGAGCTGCCCTTCTCCCCCCCCGCTGCTCCCGGGCTCTGCTGCTCTGCTTTAATGTCCATATGGGAGCTGCCTGCTCTGCTTAGGAAGCCTCTCCTGACTGCTCCCAGCCTGCCCAGGTTCAGCTCAGGAGACACAGCATTCCTGCCCAACTTCCAGGCTCTCCCCTGGAGCCACTGCAGCTCCAGATCCATCACCATCCACGACTTTGACCCCACTTGCTCTGGCTGATGTGGGGGGATCCATCCCTGTGGATTCACAAGCATTCCCTACAAGCACCCCTGGGTGCAACCATCAGCATCCCAGACAGCCAGCTTGTAGGCAGAGGGCAAGCCCAGCACCTGGCCATGGATGTTTCCTTATGTGGATCCTCCTCCATCCTTGGACACTTCCAGGGATCCAGGGGCAGCCACAGCTTCTCTGGGCAACCTGTGCCAGGGCCTGCCCACCCTCCCAGGGAAAAATTCCTTCCCAATATCCCATCTAGCCCTGCCCTCTGGCAGTGGGAAGCCATTCCCTGGGTCTTGTACCTTCAGATCCTTTTCCAAAGTCCCTCTCCAGCTCTTCTGGAGCCCCTTCAGGCACTGGAAGGGGTTCTAAACTCTCCCCAGAGCCTTCTCTTCTTCTCCAGGCTGAACAACCCCCCTCCCCTGCCAGGATGCACCTCCAAAACACAATAAGCCCCTAAAAAGGAGATAAACCCATATATTTCTGGCAGACTGCCTCCATCAGCACCACTTCCACCACTGTCATCATCCCTGAGAGATGGACTCTCCACACCTCCCTTCTTCCCAGGCTCCAGCAGCCACAGCCATCCCATGGCACTCACTGGGGTATGGGTGGAAGAATTTACCTGGGACTCCTGCCTGTCCTCCTCCCTCTCCAGAGGTGTCAGCAAGGAGGTTATTACTGGGAAGAGGCAGATAAAGGGAGAAGCCAGCACGGGGAGGTGGCTCTGAGACAGGATGTTTGGAGCTGAACATCCTGCAGGCCAGTTCAAAGCACGCTGAGTCAACCCCCTTTCCCAACCTGGGACACCTCCTGGCTGCTCTTAAAAAAAAAAAAAAAAACAAAAAAAACCAACCAGCAACTCTCCTGCCGTTTGCCCCAGAAATCAGGAGGAGCAGCCAATTCCTGTTGCCATGGCAACCGTGTATATTCAGTTGTTATGATGGGTTTGGGATGACTGGGAAAAGAGCCAAGAGAAGATAAAGCTGCAGCGTGGTCTGACGGGGCCAGGCCCTGCTGGAAGTCTCTGAACTGGCTTGCCAGGGACATGATAACCCTTTTAGGGGGTCCAACCATATCAAAGTTGCCTGAGGGCAGGAGATTTTCAACCAGGAGCTCCCAAACCTTTGTGAGCTCCACTTCCCAGCCTGCAGCAGCCAAGAAGAAGGGGACGACGGCTCTCTCTGCCCCCCCAGAACACAGCAACCTGTTTTACTCCTTTTTACCTCTCTAAAACTCAACACTGCCTCACACCAAGCACCCCCAGACACAAACCACCCCTGACCTGCCCATCCCCCTGCCAAGGGCTGCCCAGAGGAGCAGAGCAAGTGTCTCAAGGCAAATAAACCCCACGGGCCACCCCAGTGCCCCCATCTCCCTCCACAGCACTGAGCTCAGGGTGCAGGAACACTCAGCATTGCTCTGGAGCCACCAAAACCCACTCCCAGCAACATTCCCAACCCGGGATTTCTCCTGTGGAGCTGTGTGAGCGTTTCTCTTCCCATAAAACCAACCCAAACCCACCCCCAGCACACCCACAGGACGAGTCGTGCTGGAGCAGCACAGAAGCAAAGCAGCTGCACAGCCCTCCCCAGGGTGATGGGCTGTGCTCCAGCACAGCCAGAAAAGCCACCAAAGCCATAGCCAGGAGCTTTGATTCCCATTATCTCCATATCAAGTGGGAGGAAGGAAGGAAGGGAAAGCAAGAGGCTGGTGGTGGTGCTGGCACACAACCTCACCATACACCCGTCACTGCTTGTCTCCAGCGGTGCCTGAGGAGCAGGGGGTGTGATTGAGGGATGAACACACCTGAAAGAAGGGTCCTGGGCCAGCAGGGAAGCCCAGAGCAGCAAAGTTTTACCCAAATTTAAGCTCCAGGACCCTGTTATAACATTAAATCCAAGCATGGGGTGAAATACGACCCTCACAGGAACTCCTCCTTACAGACCTACCCCTGAAAATAACACACAAAGAGAGACATAGCTTTTTGTTGGAAAACAAACAAACAAACAAACAAACAAACAACAACAGGAGGACCATCAGGGACCTCTTTCAGCTCAGTTTTCCCTTCTGCAAGCACCTATCTCTACAAACCACCACCCCAAAGGGCAGTTAGCACAAAGCCCTTTCCCAGGCAACAGGAGTCAAATCCTTGGGGAAAGTGGGGAGAGGTAAGCAGGGAGGGCAGCAGCTGGAGATGGGAGGGGAGGAAACAAGGCCCAGCTGAAAAGTATCTGCTCAGAGGATCAGTGTGCCCTTTTCCATGGAATTTGAGGGGCCAGCAAAGAGTAAAGCTCATAGAGAAAGTTTCTGTGCAAAGGCAAACCTGGAATTACAGGCAGTGAAAGAAGTTTTTGGTGCATTAAACGGTTGAGGAAAGGGGGTTCCTACCCTTTGACCATCCCCACGAGAAAAATGAGAGTGAAACTGTGAGAAGTGGTTGTGAACAGCCCTGTGAGGAGACACCTGGAGAAAGGATGGCAATCCCCCCCCCAAATCCCAGAGTCATTCACACACACCATGTGAGCCAAAATCACTGTGGGCACAAACAGATGCAATTCCAGCACATGCCTGTCCTCCTCTTCCTCCCAGGGAGAGACTGGGGGAGGCAGATCTGTGTCCCACACCCTCCAGCTTCTCTGATGTCCTCGAGCTACAACCTGAACCGAATTTTTTTGAATTCATATTTTTGTTTCCCCCTTTTCCTCCTTCTCTCTCAGCTGTGACTGCAACATCCTCTCCCCGAAGGTTCATCACCGGCCTCGGTGCTAATGAAAAATGTGATAATGTTTGCCTCCTTCCCGGGGGTGGAGGGAGGCACAATCTAATTAAAGGTTTGCCAGCAGATGGATGGTTGTTCGGGAAGTGCGAAGGATTATTATTATTATTATTATTGTTATTATGACGAATGCTACCACCAGATTTCATAAACAGGCAGCAGGGGAGGTGAGGCAGGTGGTAAAAGCACAGGCAGGGCTTGTTGTGCTGCCCACACCTTGCTCTCAGCCCCACATTAGCGTGGTGAGCAGGGAGATCCCATCTCTGCCCCAGGAATGAGTGGCTCGTGGATGGGCTGTGCTGGGCTCCTGATGAAGGGTTTGCCTTCCCAGCGGCAGGAAGAGCCAAGTGCCGGGAAATTTGGCTGCTCTGGGGGGTGTTGTCTGTGCTCCTTTTGTAAGGGAAGGGCAGGACTGGTGGGAGGATCAGCAGCTCCTTCCGGCCGTGGATGAGCAGCTCACTCGAGTGACAAAATCCAACATCGGTTACACAAGAGAGAAAACACCCCCGGGACAGCCCTCAGGACATCCTGCTCCTTGTTCAATCAGCTGGCTCTGGATACAAATCCATCCCCCCAATGGGTCCAGTACAAACACACCATAATTCAATTCATAGAATCATAGAATTATTTAGGTTGGGAAAAAAAACTCCATCACCGAGTCCTACCTTCGAGTCCTGCTGAAAAAAAACCGCAACTGGTTGATACTAAAGTTGTGCTAAAAGCAATTCTCCCTGTAGGACTGCCTTAAAATATCTATAGGAAATAAATGCCAGGATGGCTTATGGTTGCACCTCTCTGTATAATAAACCATCTCCAGACCATTCACTCAGACACCTTCATGCCTTTGGGGACCTAAACTATTTACAAACATGTTTTTTAGCTGAACTGAAAATCCTTAATTCTCACCCAGAAAGGAACTCCAGTTGTAGTTTCCTCCCTTAATCACAGGATCTCTCCTCATTCACTGACCTTCATACCTCGGGAAAGAATGTGCTCCAGAGCTGGAAAACAAATTAGTGAGTGCTCTGCTGACAGTCCTGGGATGTTTGTAAGGAGCAGGGAGTTAATGAGGCAGACAGAAACTATTCCAGACAGCGGGTGCTGCAGAGGGAAAAGGTGTTTTGTGGCCACACAGTGACAAGGGCCAAGGATTGAGAGCGGCAAGGAGAGCCGTGAAGAATCAGATTAACCCTCTCCCACCTCCAAAAGCAAGGAGTGCTATCAAAAAACCAAAGCCAGCTTTCATCTGTGTGCCTTGGGATGGAAGAAAAAAAAAAAATCTCTGGCTTTTGGAGGTGGGTGGCTGCGAGGTGACTGCAGCCAGCCTGGAGTGTGCTCCTGGTGCCACCTGCTCCTGCCCTCCCCTGGCTGTTCCATGGGAATAGCGATGCTTGGGCTGGTTCCTGAGAGAAAATAATTCAGAGCAGGGCAGAAATAATTCAGAGAATCACACGAGGCCTTTTTGCTGGCCTGCAGCAACTCGGTTTGTCACCTTCCACCTGCCAGTAGGAGGTGGCACCTGCAAAATGGGTTGTGTGTCTCATGGCAGCAGCAGGAGGAGTTCTTGAGGTTTAGGGAAGCTGTTCTGCTCTGGCAGAAAAAGGAACATCTGCAAAATGCTCCTCGTGTTCAGCAGTTACAGCTGAGATTTTAGTGTGGTGTTTATCAGGTGGGTTGAGGGAGATGCTTCACTCTCCTCACTCCCAGCCTGCACCTCCCATAATCCAGCCCTGCACAATAAACTGGCCCAGCAGTGGGAATGCAGGAAATCTGGCACTCCAGGAAAGCTGCTCAGTCTGCAGAGCACTGTGAATAGCACTAAAATCCAGGCTCTGGAGTCTGCAACAGGCTCTTTCTGCACGTGGGGAAAGGGGGTTAAAAGATGCCTTCCCTTGGACTCGCCAGGAGCTGCTTTTCTGTGCAGCACAAAAATCAGCTGCCATCCATCCCCCTCATTTCACAGCAGGGAGGAAACCTCAGTGCAGAGCATCCTTCCTGCCCCAGGCACTGAGATACAAACAGCTGCAACTCACCTTGTGCTATAAACATAAATATATATATATTTATTAATATATTTATTGTATTTGCTGGTTTTAATCCCCATACCCGCTACGGGCGTATTTTCCTCCTGAATAGGAGGTGACATTTCCAGTCACTTTTTTTTGCAAGAAATTAGCTGGCAAAGGCAGCCTAAAAACAAACCCTGGGCCTGTTTCATCTCCTTTCCAGGCTGAGGGGGTTTACTTTCAATGGAAAACTGGGACGTTCCATGGCTCCCTGCTGCTTCACCGTGTGTGTTACAAACAGCGTTACAGTCCTCCAGGCTTTGCAGGTCTGAGGGATGGATTTGTCTAAGCTACTATTACACACTCTATAATTTATCAGTCTCAAATTTAAGGATATCAGCTCAGTGAGGATTTTTTATTTCCCGTTTATTCACTCTCTCAGCCTTTAAGTGATCACGAAAGCGATTAACAAAACCCCTCTTGAGTTCAAAGCTTCGGTGATAACATTCGTATCGTGTACAATCAAGCCCTGCTGGTGCAAAAACTGCCAAAATCTTGCATTCCACACTCTTTTCCTCGTCCTCCTCAGGGTGGTGCTTTGCTCCAGAGGCACCTGACCTCAGCCTGGAGCTTTCCTTGGCTTCAATCACAGCAGGTCAAAGCCTCCAGGCTCTTGGAAAAAGTCAGCTGGCCAAAGGATGCCCTCCATCCCTATGGAAACACACCTGGCAACCCGTGGGATGAAGCAGTCTTGTCATGTCGAATTTCCATGTCTCATTTTTGCTGTTGAAAATCACATAAAATGGTGCTTGGCCCCCAGCCAGCAATACCTGGGTACAGATGGAGGGCTCCTGCCCCCAGGGGCTCAACCTGCTGCCCCCACATCACAACAGTGGCTCCTCTCACTCCTCCAAAACACAGATATTTCATTAGGATTTTTTTTTTTCTTCCAGAAAACAGGTTGTCCATGTATTTAGAGAAGAATTTGCAGCCTCTTCACTCCTCATCGGAGCCGCTCAGGAAGGTGGTCTGGGAGTTGGGGTCACCCTTCTGCTGCCGGACCCCCAGGCTGATGTAGGGCTCTCCACTGCATCTCCTGAACCTCTGGAGGCACCTGTAGCACAGGAGCAAGAAATCACCGATGGCAAAACCCCCAGACTGATGCCACTCACCAGAATTCTCTCAACTAGAGGTCCTGAAATGCTGTTGATGGGGGACTGAGGGGTTTTTATTCTGTATAAAGTCTATTTGCTGCCTTAAACTGGACTATCCCTTCCGTAGCCCACACAGCATCCCTTAAAGTGGGACAGTGTCCTCTTCCCATCCCCTCAGAAGAGCCAGGCTGGGGGCTGGCACTGCTCAACCATCAGACAGTGCTCTTGTTCCTCCGCTGACTCAGGGACCTCCAACCACTCCAGAGTCCTTGCAAGGGAGGGGACAAAGTGTCAGGGGGACGTGGAAACGTTTGAGTTTCTCTATTGAATTACAGTTTGACTCCAGCACTCAGTGCAGAAGGGAAAAATGGAGTATGATTTACAGGAGCAGCTCTGGGGGCTCCATTATTTGACTTCTCCCCGTTTAATGCCCGTGCCTCCCACTGACACTGTTTTGCATTCTGTGCACTCACCAAACACCCTGTGTGCTTTGTCACCCTGCCCTCAGACCTGCTGGAGTCTGGGGCTGCTTATTCAGCTGTGACTTTGTCCTCTGGGAAGGGCTGGAGTACATCTGTGTCCCATCCCCACCCCTGCCCACCCCAGTTCTTGCCCAGCCATACCAGCAAGTGAGGGTGTAGTTGATAGCCAGGATGGCCACAGCAGCTGCCCAGTGCCAGAAGAAGCACATGGTGAGGAACATGATGTTGTTATGGTCCTCTTCATCCCACATTGGACCCCCCCAGGGCTGGAAGAGCACGACTCCAATCTGGGTGGAACGAGAAATTTATTAACTTGGGGGGGAAAAATCGTTAGAGAATCCCAGACTGGTTTGGGGTGGAAGGGACCTTAGACATCATCTCATTCCACCCCTGCCATGGGCAGGGACAACCTTACCCACCCTCCCAGTGATTCACCTCAATCCCTGTGGTGGCTGAGGGACTGAGACAGTGAAGCCCAGCCCTGAGTGAGAGGCCACACAAAGCCAGACTGTGCCCCAAATCTCTCTTCTTCTGTACCATATCCAGACACAACCGTCCCTGGGCACTGCAAACTCTGAGCCACCCTTTAAAACCCCCAAATTTAGTATTTTACAAATTCAGCCCAGTTCTTAACCTCTGAATAAAGGCTGGTTTGAGTTAGCTGGGGCTGAGAGAGAGGAGAGGAAACTCAGATTATTTTCAGCAGCTTCGTTTTGGGAGCGATTACCTCCAATTGATTTCTTTGCTGCTCCAGCTTCTCCCAAAGCAAGCAGCTGGCTGGATCTTAACTCAGCCATTTTATTGCTGGGGGGGGATGTTGCCTTTTCCCACTAAACCAGGGGGAGGGCTGCAGGGTGCATTAGACACATTAAGCAATTAGTACTTGGTTGTTAGATACTGTTGTTGCTCGCTGGCTTTCGCTCTTCCCCCCAGAGAAGCAATAAGCCAAGACTAACAGCTACTCCAGCAGAGATGACCTGTGAGAAGTAAACCCTCGGTCTGGGTTATGAGCTATTTATGAAGCCAGCCTGGCAAAATGATCCTTCAGAGACGTGTGATTGGGGTGTGATGTACAGCTCCCTCTCCTCTGTCCCCA
>NW_020957054.1:0-4290 GCF_003031625.1 Empidonax traillii | reverse complement strand
TCGCTCTTCCCCCCAGAGAAGCAATAAGCCAAGACTAACAGCTACTCCAGCAGAGATGACCTGTGAGAAGTAAACCCTCGGTCTGGGTTATGAGCTATTTATGAAGCCAGCCTGGCAAAATGATCCTTCAGAGACGTGTGATTGGGGTGTGATGTACAGCTCCCTCTCCTCTGTCCCCACTGCCCCCTCTGAGCAGGCACAACTGACCTGCCAGAACCACGTTCCCTGGACGATGGTGATGCCAGCTCTGAACATCTCCAGGACGATGTTGTCCCTGAGGAAGACCTCCAGCAGGATGCTGGCGGCCCCAGCAAAGATGGTGATGAGCAGCAGGGAGTGGATGTGCTGATCCAAGGCGGGCCGGTGGAGGACGTGGTAATAGAAGAGAAAACCTGTCAAGACACGTGCCCTGCTTAGAGCAACAGCAACACCACCAGCTGTGCCCACAGAGCAGAGCAAATCACCTGCCTGGGTGGCAAACTGAGACAGGTCACCGTGTAAAGAAGGGACTCCACATGGCACCATCCCTCTGGGTCTCCTGGCATCCCAGCACCCTGGAGGGATGAGGTGCCCAGCCTTGGGACAGGAGGATCTGAGCAATACAGGAACCAAAGACAGACTGGTTTTCTTCCCCCATCAGTGCCATCACCTCTCCCCTCATAACCAGCTTTCTGCTCTGTCCTTCTTTCCTATTGCTAAACTCCACCATTTTTTGGGAGCTGTAAATGATGAATTTCCTGTTATTCCTGTGCCTGTTGAGCTGCCCCTGCTGCTGCCTCAAAAGCTGCTGCAATCATGAAGGGGAAAACAAGAGCAGATGTGCAGTTTCTGTAGAAGCAAGACCCTCTTTTCCCATGGTGGGGGTTGAAACTAGATGATCTTTAATGTCCCTTCCAACCCAAGGCTTCCTACAATTCTGTGATCCAAGAGGGGTCTGGAATCCTGGCTGGTGATTTGCAAGACAGCCAGAAGACAGAATGATATTCCTGATGTGCTGATGCTGGAATAAGTCACTTCAATTTGCCACGTGCCCTGCAAGCAGATGAGGCTGACGGTGCCTGCAGAGCAATCTGTGGCTCTCAGGGGAGCCCAGGGCAGGGGAACAGCTCTGAGCACAGCAGATGATGCAGCAGCCACCAGCCACTCATCCTGAGGGAGCTCATCCTGCTGCTCCACTCCACGGTCTCCCCACAAATCCCAAACCAGCACCTGCTGGTGCCTGTATTTCCCATCTCATTCCAGACTGCCCTGCAATAAAGTATCACCTACAACGTGCAGGATCTCCAGAGGCATTCCAAGCAATATTCCAGTCAGGCAAGGCAAATTTTAGTCCTTCTCTGACTTGGTCTTGCTTGGTGTGTTCAGCTGGAGCAGAGGAGACTGAGGGGAGACCTCCCTGCAGTTCCAACTGCCTGGGCAGGGGCAGAGGAGGGGCAGGACTGAGCTCTGCTCTGGGGGGAGCAGGGACAGCCCCCAGGGAATGGCTGGAGCTGTGTCAGGGCAGGCTCAGGGTGGATCTCAGGGAAAGGCTCTTCCCCCAGAGGGTGGTTGGCACTGAACAGGCTCCCCAGGGCAGTGGGCACAGCCCCAAGGCTGCCAGAGCTGCAGGAGGGTTTGGATGATCCTCTGGGGCACAGGGGGTGACTCTTGGGGATGGGGCTGTGCAGGGCTGAGGGTTGGACTGGATGGTCCTTGCAGGTCCCTTCCAGCTCAGCAATTCTGTGATTCTGTCATCCCCCCCCTCATCAAGCACCACCTTCTCCCACCAACCTTCCACAAACACGGCCACCGACAACATGAGGCGATCCAGGCCCCGCGGCACCGCCGGGGAGACGAAGGTGAGGACGTCCACCACGCCGGAGATGCCGTAGAACAGGTACATGGTGGTGTGCTGCCAGTTCATCAGCTTCACCCAGTCCCGGCCGGCCCCGCTGTACAGGTACAGGTGAGGCCCGTCCGGCACGAACTGCTCCGCCAGCATCCCTGCGGGACACACAGCACGGGGGGCTCCTGGGGAATGCTGCCTCGTGCCTCCAGCGCTGCTGGAGCAGCAGGGAGGAAAAGACAGCAGGAAAAGCTCAGGCCTGTTCATACAAGCTCAGATTTGGGAAGGGGGACAAGGCTTGGCCTTTTCGCTTCAAACTCTGCCAGGTTAAGGCAATACAAGCGTTCGAGGATGCATCCCCCAGGGAAGGAGTGGACTCGCCGTCCTTGGAAGTGTTCAGGCACGGGTAGATGTGGTGCTCAGGTTCATGGTTTAGTGGTGGACCTGGCTAATGGTTGGAGTTGAGGATCTTAGAGGTCTTTTCCAACCTTTAAGGATTCTCTGGTCCTTCCACATCTGGGCCAGTCTGTCTGGAGTCAGGGCTCCAGTACAGTCACCACTGCAGGCTGGGAATCTACCCACGTGGCAAGTGCAAAAGTTAAGCCTTACCTATGAGAGCAAAGACAATTTTCATCCCCCCTTCCATGGCATCCACACGCTGGAAACTGGAACTCCTGGGGGATTTCTTGTTGGCTCTCTGGCTGAGGTACTGCAGGGGGTATTTCACCGACCACCAGAGCCCAAAGAGCAGGAAGAAGCTGCCTGGGAGTGCGTGACCCTTGAAATTCGCCATCCTGACAGCCTCCTCTGGCTGCAAGGCAAAGAAAAATGGTGTCATTGTTCAAGTTACAGCAGTTATTTGGCAGGACACTGGGAAAAATTGGACTTACCTTGCACAGAGGCCTGGAAAAGGCTTGACCAGGCACATAGGAATGGGGAAGGAGAACTGGAAAACCCTCCAAGGGTGAGAGATGGGAACAAATGGGGCCTCTCTGAGGTCCTTGCCCCAAGATAAGAAAATGTCCAGAAAAGCCAGACTAGCTTAGCAAAAGCCCTAAACCTGCTGCAATCTCTGACACATCCCAGCCTGTACCTTGCATTCCTGGGATCCCTCCCAGCAGCAGCTCCTGCTTTTCCTGCTCTTCTGCAAGTATGAGCAGACCAGGGAAGGGGGCTTTTTGGGACCAGGTAGGAGTGACAATACACAGGGAAAGCAGTGATGTCTAGGGGCAAACACCAGCGAGTTTCTTTAGCTCCTTGAACAGCCACAGAAGTCTAAAATGTTTTAAAATTCCTGAAATTATTTCAGCCCGTAGAGGGGGGAAATACACTCTGGGTTTATCCACAAACCAAAGCATTTTGTTAAAAATGGAGCTTCCCAAAAGCTGCTGGAAACAAAACACCGTGAGCTTGGGCTAAAGCACCCAACTCACTCCCTGCATCCCGACCTCCTCACACTCCTCCTTCCCTCCCCAGGGCACCCCTAAGCCAGGATTTGCAGGGAGGAACCCAGCCAGGCTGCCCTCCCCCAGTTTGTAGGGAGCCAGGAGACCCATTTCCTGGGAGAATTACACCAATTAAGCCCGGCTGGCTCCTGTTTGCCATTTGCTGGTTTGCTTAATTAGGTGGAGAAGTGATTAGTTCTTTCCTGTGGGCTCCAGCATATGTCCAGGGGGTGTCAGGCTGGGCAATTAGGGTGGTTTGAATTGATAACAAAGGCTGTGCTGCCAGCACCAGGACTTCCTTCTCCACTCAGGGTCCTCTCTGTGCTTAACACCGGGTGGGAACCATCCCCCTTTTGGGGTGGATGCTTTGGAGCTGGAGCTGAGCTCCCCAGCCCAGGCACCCACACCCTGATCATCCTTAAACCACCAGCGGCATTTTGGGCTTCAGTTGGAAATACAAACCAAAAATGCTCTTCTGCTGTTGCACAAAGATAATTTGGGTTGAATATGGCTCACTGCTGTCAGCCTTGGAGGAGGAGAGCAGATCCTTGGCCTTTATTAATGTCTGATTTCAGCCAGTTTGTCCCTTGTTTCATCCCCTGAAGTCCGTGGCTGATGCAGGAACCATCTCCCACAGGTGCCTGTCCCCAGGCAGGAAAATCCACTGGGTTAGCCCCGACCTCCTAAAGCCCTGGAGCCAACCTGCCTGATCTGAGCTGGTTTGGCCAACCAGCTAATCCAGCACCTGCTGGTGAGCAAACACTGGCTCCTTGTGCAAACACCACCCCAGTATGTGCAGCCACACATGGCAGTGCTGATGTCCTTGTGGTCACACCAGGCTGGTCCCACAGTCCTGCCCTCACCAAACACCTCTGAGCTGCCTGTGGGTCCAGGAAAATTAATTTAGGAGGGGGACTTTCTAAGCTGTGCACAGAAATGGTGTTCTCTCCTGCACTCACTGGCAGCTTGGCAGGTTGCTGTGAGCAGCACTGCAAAGGCTCTGCCTAATTTCATGACTTA
>NW_020957053.1:51640-54657 GCF_003031625.1 Empidonax traillii | reverse complement strand
ACTCGACTCTTTAAACATTATTATTTTGTACAGGATCTCATGGAAAGAAGGTATTGTCAAACTTGCCAGTGGCAAAGCTGCTGTCACATCTTTTCTGCTGTCAGTCTTGCAAGGGTAGGATGTATTACAGCAAGCAAAATGTCACTGTGATTTGCCTTTGTAGGTGAGAACAGTTAGCCTCAGAGATCTTGTTCAATACGCTTCGTTCATTTCCTGGGTTGCAAGATGATGTTTCTGTTGCTTATTGAAGTCAAGGAGTAACTCTGATGGAGTTATAGGCAGGGAGTTTCTTCCACTTGGCCCACAGTGGTATTTGCTGGTGGTGTGCAGCGTTGCACTTGAGCCCACTCTCCTCCTGCATCAGCCAACACCCTGGGCAGTGCTGGTCCGTGGGAGAGAAAGCAGCATGGCAAAAGGCGGCACCAGCAGAGCAAAAAAACAAGTTACTGAAAATCTGACAGCAAACAGAATTCATAGCAAACCACTTCAGTGCAGCATGCAAAGCAAAGAAGCTGACAGAAATTCCACCTTCATAATCATCAGCATGTTTGGCATTAAAAAAAAAAAAAAAAAGAAAGCTTTTCATCTTCAAAGTCCTTTAAAAACATTCACTAATTAACCTTCCATGTCTCAGTATTGCAGCTATCATGGGAAGGGCCTCAGGGGAAATGGTAGTAAAGCCTCTACATATTCCTTTGAGATGTCAGTTGAAGCACAGATTTTAATTTTTTTTTTTTTAACTCACTACCGAATGTAAAACACTTCTATAAATACTTTAAATAGGGCTAACTAGGCTATTGAAATGTATATATGTGTACATAACCTGTGTAAAAAGTTATACATCATTTATGTCCCTCTTAAGTCTTTAAAACGTGACTAATGGCACTTTGGCCCTCTCTGTTGGACTGAACTTCTACAGATGGGTCTGCAAAGACTTGCATACACTTTTAACTCTATAAAGCTAGAGTGTGCCCCCAGAAGCCTCACCACAGTGGAGTTTGCTGCCATGCAGCTGATAAGAGCATCAATTATTTGTGCATTATATAAAAGCTGAGTTCAACTCACTAGCTTATGACTGTAATCCAAAAGGTAAAACTGTAGTAAAATCTGTATTTTTAAGTTACACAACTCCGTATATATATTTCCTCTTTGATGGACATCAAAAACACTGTATGGTATTAATGTTAATCACTTTATGAAGGCTCAGGGAAACAGAGTTCTAAGTAGGTGGGTCTCTTTTACGATGAGATTTTGAATAACCAGATTGCTTATGACCCAGTTCTTTCAAAGCACTCGTACACTTAGACATTTAGACAGTCTCCTAGCAGATGGATTACCCTCTGACTTTCAAATGTGGCCCTCTGCTTTTCAAATGTGGCCCTGATTCATTTCTGGATACTTTGCTTTACTTTTTTCTCATAAACCTTCTTAGGCTGTTTTAGAAAGGTTTAGTTTTCCATTCAGTACTGAGTAATATCTTCTTAGGAGGTGTTTCTCTCTGCTCTGATCTCAACTCTAGATAATTTATGACTTTCTCATAGACTTTGTTGGCAAATACAGTTGTGACTGCTTTAGTGTCACACAACCTTGCTGAAGACCATACCACTTTGTTAATTTCAGATGCAAATTTTTAAAGACTCTGCCATTATAGAGTACATGCCAGTCCTGGCCTTTATGATAAAGACTGCAGTTCTTCATTTTTCGGGCTTCCATAGTGATCACCATGACAGAGTGACAAATTAATCATAAGCAGGCATCACTGACAATTAAACAAGAGCAGCATATTTTGCTATTTACTGGTCCAGCTGCATTTTTCACCAGTTTCAGCAGTTTGTCAGTCAAGGAAAATCGTGCAAGGAAAAGACTAGATCCATAAGGTTGCTGATGAATAGCTGGAAATATCAGAAACTTTTCTTCAAGCGTGATTTTCTGACAGTGTTGGAAGCAAAGCGAAGTTGTCCAAATGGGGTAGGACCTTCTAAGTTTTGTGGTGCAAGAAGGGTTGCGAGACACACCCACTAAAACATCAAATGGGCTGCTATAAATGGGAATTTTCACTTTAACCTTCCCGTGGGAAGAAGAGTATATCTGTTGATACAAGTGAAAGCTTTTAAGCAGGCACGCACAGACGGACCTCAAAGTTCATTTTATTGACTTTCTCAAAAGTTCTCATTGATGCTTTTGTCTCAACTCCACACAAGGCAACCTTCACATCTTTTACTTCTTTGAGGCACATAGCTAACATTTGTTTCCATCATACAAAAGGTTTTTCAGGGAAACTTTCAGTACCAGAAAGTTCAAAGATAACTTGATTTCACGCTGTAAGGCTGAAAGGCATCTCTTTGCCTCTTATAAGCCCATACCATCTTTTCCTTCTGCAGAGCTCTGTGAGATTGGGAAGCTCCTAGAGGCTACCAGTACTTTTCCCCATGACATTTGTTTTCCACAATGATTCTGTTCTGCCCAACTTACAGGCTTGGTCTGGAAGTTAGCAGTGGCAATGTATATTTATTGGGTGTCTGAGGATATTTGAGTTCCTGCCCCCCATGAACTCTTTTTAAAACTTTCAGGCCTTGAATGAGTTTGTGTAAGCTTTGACCCACTGTTTCAAAATTCTGGAGTTATTTTTTTCAGAAAGTTTGGTAGCATACCAAACATTATGTTGACTTCCCCCTTTGTAACAAGGAGCAAAGTAGAGCAAAGCTTACAGCCCCATCTTTGCTCTTTCCTCTGAGTGATTATTTTGCTATCAGACGTATGCTAGTACAAGAACTGTGTGTTTCCTGCTGCCTCATCAGCTTTCAGAATTCTCATATTATCTACATTATCGTTTTTCTCCCCGTTTTGCCCCCTCTTCCAGTATTTGTAGTTGGGCACTCGCTGTCCTCAGAGCTGCCAGCCATTTATTTGCAGCACACACCAAAGCACATATTGGGCAGAGCTGCACATTGCAAAGACACACCACTCAGGAAGAAAATGATCTCAGGGAAAAAATCAAATCAGTGCTAATTCTGAAA
>NW_020957053.1:43934-51227 GCF_003031625.1 Empidonax traillii | reverse complement strand
AAAAAAAAAAAAAAAAAAAAAAAAAAAAAAAAAAAAAAAAAAAAAAAAAAAAAAAAAGTTAAATAGGAGGAGATGAGGCTAGATAAGCTTCTTAAGAGCTTACTTCTTTAATCTATTGAGGACACTTTATCTGGGTATTTACCAATAGCTAGAAACTACATAGCATTTCCTTTTTACTTTTTCTAACCCCCCCCCATCTGTTTATATTTAAAACCAGAGATGGAAAAAAAATATTCATAGATCTGGAAAAGCAACTAGAATTGGTAGGGGACTAGGATGAATTTCTAAATTAGTGGTACACTGCTACTTCAGATTAGTGTTTGCTGAAAGCTTAGTCATATTCTGATGACTGTTTCAGCTATGTGATGTAGGTAGATGGATTTAGTTTAATTACTGGAATCAAAAGGGGACATCACCACAGTCTAATCATTATTAAAGTAGGTCTGCCTGTTTAGCCTCGGGACTAGCCCTAGGAGACCTCAGCACCACAGAAGCTTACAATGTCTGATTGTACCTGAACATGAAAATTTCAGCCTCTACAGCCACCAGAATATAACTCTCTGTGAGCATCAAGACCAATAAATAATCAAGAAAACATAGCCTTTATGCCCACATCTAGAGTGGGAATGGAAGCATCAATCCACTCACTCTTTTTTTTCCCCATCCTGCAAGACCATTTGGCTCAGCAATATCTGAAATGGTGCAGGGAAAGAGTCCTGGTGAGAAGAGCATTCCTCCCTTCCCCATCCCTGGCAACCTTCACCGGCTTGGGCTGCTAAATCTGTACCAGTCATACCAGCAACGTGTCTGGTCATCTTGTTCCACTTGACAGCCCCCATCACATCTCAGAGCTTGGTACAACCCTAGAAATCCCCTTCTGCCTTCACTATCATAGTTCTCAAGCAAGATATGGCCCAGGCTTTTCATTTTTCTCTCACTCAACTCTCACCCTCTCACCCACCTACTTGTAGGACCTAAGAACTCCTCCTGGCCAGGATCGAGGAGTTTTTTCCTGAACAAAGCTAGGAAAGGGCTGGGCTGTTGGTTTGCTTTTTTTTTTCATCTTATTCACCTCATGGGATCCTTTACCTTCTTCCCACCTTTCTGTCACCTCCTCAAACCACCTGCTGACTCTTTGGTTTGACATCCCTTCCTGCTCTCTGACCTCAGTCCTGTGCTGTTTTTGCATTATCAGATAGCCCTGACTAGAGCCATATGTTCTTTGGGAGGCCAGATCTTACACAGCTACAAGAAGCATGCACCCTGCCGAGGAGGAAGTCCTCAAGGTCCTCATAACCAAAGCCTGTTCCTACCTACATCCTGTCAGTCACTGAATTTGATACACTGATGCTGCCTTCTGCTCTCAGAGCTGCTTTTGTTGAGAGACGATTTTTTCTTCTTCTTTTTTTTTTTTTTTTCATGTAAAGCTTATAGATTTACTTACTTAATGAAGCACTCTGTAGCCTGATGACTGTGATTTCTTCTTATACCCAAGTGGTTTAATTCAACCTCGGTTGATTTAATTCTACATCCTTGATTTGTCAAAAAAGAGCAGTAATTGGAACAGGAGTCACAGCGGGCTGCTTCAGATCATATTATGCAAGAACTCCCCACAGTCTTCAGTGGACCACAGTTTTTCTTTTTTCTGGCTGTATTCTTTTTTCAGTGCCTCCCAAAATTCCTTATTTTTGCTGAAATTTTCAGCAAAAATAAGCAAAAATAACCCTAACCCTATTTTTCAGCAAAAATAACTCAGTAGTTTGGAACAGGAATGTTGTGGTTGAAGCTGAAGAGAAGGATGGAAGGCATATTGTACGTAAAATAATCTCATGCTCATTGCAGTCCTGAAAAACGAAGCAGTTAGCCACTAAAGTAGCTTTTAGATATCACAAGAGAAACTGATTCTGAGTGAGAAGATACTTTTGCTGTGTTAGTAGGCTGTGCACATCAGAAACCACCCACTGCACCAGACTGGATGCAACACTCATTGAACTGTGAAGTCTGGCCAGGACATGGAAGGCTTTGCAAGGCAAAGAGATTCTCCCATCATTTCATCAAAGTAGGTGTTTATTCAGAGAGGTCCCTCATGACCATCACTGTGCAAAATCTAAAACAGATCTTCTCTCACACATTGCTGCTGAGGGGGCTCTCTGAGCACAAGCTTTTTCTTCAGATCAAGTTAAGAGAGGTATCACTGCTCATTAGAGCCTGGACACCTCAGGGTGCTTTCAGATGGGCTGAATCCAGTGTGAGATGAATTGAACTACCAGAGAACTACTTTTGTCCAGGTATGGTTGTTTCACAAAAGTAGAGCCCTGGTTATGTTCATGATCAAATACCTGAAGATTCAGATTACACAAGTTCAGTATTTCACATATGTCTAATGTAGGAAGTACCAATGTGGGTCAACATGCAACATCTGACAACTAATGGATGCTTTCAATTCAGACAACGCTGTGAGGAATTCAGGTTGGTTTTTATACTGGATTTCTATATTGCTGGATTGCACTTGGTCTTCAAATGAGTGCTTCAGAGAAGGAAAGAAGGATGAAAGGGGCATTTCCTCAGCTTTTCAAACTGCACCTAGAGGAATCAGAATGCCTTGGGTTGGAAGGGACCTTAAAGATCATCTACCTAAAGATCATCAACCTCTCTGACATGGGAAGGGACATCTTTCACTAGACCAGGTTGTTCAGAGACCCATCCAACCTGACCTAGAAGACTTCCAGGGATGGGATATCTATCCCTGGAAGTGCAGCTACATCCCTGAAGAAGCAGCTACACTAACAGTAGCCTCGGTCCTTTATGATCTAATAAGTTTATCAGTGCTGTCCTGAAATGATTTTATTGTAAAGCCCTATCTCATGTATTTGTCCAACTCAAAAAAAAAAATATTTCCTGATGCTTTCCCAATCTGCAGACTTGTAGCTCCCTAAACCTTGGTTCTTATATGCGGGAGGCATAGTACTCCAGGATTTCACATCCTCAGCTCTCCTTATTGTCCTTGGCTCCAGATACACCAAATAAATCCCTCAGTGTTCTAATACTCCCAATAGTATTTATTATAAGAAATTTTATATGGCTGAAAAGCTCAAATGCTACAGCAAATGTCAGTGCAGGGACATGAGCACGTGCATTTAGGAAAAATGAGAATTACTGCACAGGTATATTCGCACCTTGCAAAAAACTAGATGTGAGTCTATGTTCATATGTCTGCCCAGCACGTTATATCTTAGCTAAGATTAACACCATGTGCTCAAATAATAATAATGGCACCAAAAAGGGCCTTTTCCTTCCCTGTGACAAAGTGCTCCTAAGGATCCCTGTTAAACTGCATGGTTTTGACCAATGCTATTATAGGTTACATTTAAGTGATACATCTGAGCTGTGGCAAGATTTGCATCCAAACTCAGATCATCTGTAGGTTGCAAAGGTTAGGTTTATCATCTTTAACCTCACCTTGAAGTTAGAAAATGCTCAAAACAAAAGAAGACTGAACTACAAAATGTGCTGTGATCAGACAGCTTTTATTAGCTTGAACACGACACTGCCGTTCAATTTGTTAGAAAACATTAGGCATCAGAAAACATCCACTTGAATACTGGGCATATGAAAAAAATAAAAGAGTAGGCAAACAGAACGTACCTGACAATTCTGTTAAAACATAAATCTTAAGTTTTGCCTTTCCTGAACTTGACTGAACCCCTGGCTTGAAGACAGATGCAGTGAATGTGTATTCCCTAGTGCCCTATATAACCAGTAAGTCAATTCTGTCTGGGCTTGAACACAAAATCTATTCCCAGATGATTTGTCTGTGATTCTTTTGTGTCCTGCGGTGCTTTGCAAGAGTCCTGACAAACAAGATTAAACTCAAAAGGGACTGAAAACACCGGAGGCATTGGGTTTCTAAGCCCTGACCAAGTGGAAAATGGGGAGGTATTTCTTTTTTAAGGGAGAGAAAAAAGAACAAAGAGAGGTCATTTAAGCAATGCAAACTCAACGCAAACACCAAGAATAAAAAAAAATCCACACACTGACAAACCAGGAGGCAGCAGACAGAAAATATCACTTCACTAATATTGTTAGTGGACCCAAAATAGCACAGGAATTAATTTCCACTGAATGCAAAGTAAAATCTAGAGATGGTATACCCTGTAACCAGCTTTAGCAATCAGTGAATTCTCTATGGTCACCACCAATAGCTCCTTGGTATTCTTCAGATATAATGGTTCCTCCAAAAGCAATGTGATATCTTTGATAAGGAAGGGATTGCAGCTAAGGTCAGTCTTTTCTACTAGAGGCAGATCTTTGGGATATTTTCCATCTTTTACTTAATACTTTTTTTTAATGAATATGTCTAATGAGAGGCCAGGCCACTGCAAAACAGAAGATGCTTCTCTTGTTACATCAACACCCCTTGGCTTTGACCCTGGATAAGATGAGGGCATCACCAGGATTTCTGCATGCCCATTTAGCTCCTTCTT
Source organism: Empidonax traillii (assembly GCF_003031625.1). Lineage (NCBI taxonomy): Eukaryota > Metazoa > Chordata > Aves > Passeriformes > Tyrannidae > Empidonax > Empidonax traillii. The sequence goes on along the minus strand of NW_020957053.1, from coordinate 46,743 downwards.
GAGGTTGAGTTAATTAATACTGTCACAATACTACGCACTTAACTATCATAAAGTAAATGTATCTTTTACTTAGAAGGGAAGCCACATATGTGCTTTTCAGTGAAAGCATACTGCTGGTATTCTGAAGCTCTAATAAAAGCCAAAATACCTACAGATAAAACCTGAGGTAATCCAACAGAATTTGTAACAAAGAGAAAAGCAAGCCAGGAAGTCTTTTTGAAACATGCTGTAATTCAAAGTTAAGTCCCCTGCTAGCTGCAGAAATTGCCGTGTGATGCTCTTTGGTCTGCATTACTTAGAAAGACTGATGTACAGGGGTCTATTTTAACCACAGAAATTCGAATGTTAGAGATGAATTGATATACTTAGAAGCAAAGAAAGAAGTAATGAAAAAAATCATACTACATAAAAATAGATTAAAGTTGAGTCTTCCCAATTCTTTCTCACAATACTTTTACTGTCAGTGAAATCAGGAAAGTAGCCATTTATGTAAGGTATTTCTTTATTTTTCAGCTAATCTTATACAGTTATTAAGAATTTTTTATGCTGATTTCAAGATAAAAATACTGTTAAATCTTAGTCACATGAGCTACAAAAATGCTGTACAGCTTGGAAAGCCCAAACCAGTTTCTAACTTGCTTTGCTATTCATTGAGAGAATTGTTTAATTAAATCTCAGCTCAAAGATTCTACATGATATAGGCTAGTTTTAACCACTGCTAATGGTGATTAAGCTGGGGTGGGAATCATACCCCCATGCTATGTTGAGTTTTTCAGTATTTGCAAATTATTGATGTTCTCTTTTTACAAATCTTTCCTCCCTTCTCTGTAGCACTTCTGTTACATAAGATGCTCAATTTATTGTTAGATAAATAGGTATGCTTACACTGGTTGAGATCACAGTCCTAGAATAGGCATCTCTTCAGTAGCTCCTGAGATGAGGAAGATAAGCAGATCATGTTCTCTGGACAATGTGCAGCTTGGTATTGACTAAATCTCCAGTTGTCTTCAATTAAACGTGAGCTTAACTGCTTATAGCACAGGCTACTTCACCATCTGGAGGTGCAGTAAAAAGCATACTGGGTACAAAAAACAGAGATCACATCATTGCCTATTAACTTTTCTCTGTTGAGGTGCTTGAAGTTATAGACCAAAACTAAGACTAAGTAAAGATTTTTCCTTAAATTTTAGTCTTATTCATTAATGACAGAGGACTTGCTTGTGACTCAGTAAGAAGAATATTTAAAGTAAGCATTGTGCATAAATTCTTCCCTTTGTAGAGAAATAATATGTCCTATATATGTTAAGCCTTTGCCTGTTTTATTGTTGATGGTCAGTAAGATCTGAGGCATCATTAGCAAACGAGCTCACTAACTCTGTGCTTTAGCTAGTTAAGATACCATGTCTTCTTTCTTGACAGGATCAAAGTTTTGCTGTTATTTCCTCTAAGCAAAAACCCCTGCTGTTTAACTCCACGTAGGTACAAGATAAATGGTTGCCATGAATAACTCTTCAAAAGCCTCAGGCTTTACAAGGCAGAGATGCTGACCTTATGGCTGCTTCTGCCTCTTCTCAAAAATCAAGTGGACACATTTGAGACCTCTAGGTCACTGTCCCTCAGGGTCTAGCTCTGTTTCATCCCCAAGCATACACCACATGGGATTCATGGGTCCCTGTAAACCAGAGTAGACATACATACATCAGATATTTCAGGCATTCTGCTTGCCTCAGTTACATGTGGAAAAATCACATTTTTTTATTCTGGTAACAGCAGGACTCTGCTTAAGAACAGAGATTTAACAAATCCCACCTGCTGAGGACTGTCACCTCCCTCACCCAACTCTTATTGCCCACTATCTGTTGCCACTCCTCCAGTGTGCAGGTACTTCCCTGCCTCAGAAAGCTAAGTTCATTTGCAGTCACTGGTGGTTAAAGAAATGACTCCAGAGTAACAGTCAGGAGATTAATGTGGAATAAAGCTAGAACTCATTCAGACTTAACTCCCATTGCTTCTGAAGCTTTCTCAGAAAACATACTTTGCTCAGAACAGCTTCTTCCTTCCCTCCTACTCCACGCCTTTTCTAAACAGCCTACCATAGCAGATGCCAGGCTTTCTGCTAAAGAGTGGAAACCTCATTGTAACAGATCTCTTGCTGCCAGTCATCAAGATTCAGCATGCAGGGGGTACAGTATGTTGGTCAGTGAGCGGGAAAGGGAAAATTTCTGCCCCAGACCAAGGGGGCAGCTTCATTTGTATCCCAGAACTCCCTGTTTTGCTGAGGTTGTCCACCTGCATTCCCTGCATGAAGGGATGCATGGAGACCAGGCTTATCCCCACAACTCATGTTTGATGCAGAGATCAAAAGGCCCATGTCCTTGGAGCAGTGTCACCACAGAAGAGGGATTCAAAAAGAAGTGGATGTTGCAACTGCGAGAGTGTTTGGGGGAAGGAAACCCCAGCATCCCACTGTAAGGCTCCTGGCTGCAGTGTCCCCAGGTGGGGTGAGAGGAGCTCTGTCCTTTTTGTTGCTCCATGAGCTCATCCCTGAGGATCAGTTCAATCTGGGTGAGATTGCAGTGCCTGGAAGGACCCAGGTGGGATGCTGTGCTTGCACAGACATTTGTCCTCTGCACTGCACTCAAGGCACCCCTAAGTTGGCTGATAAAGGGCTGTGTTGGTCACAGCAGCCAAAGTTTTGCATCAACAGTGGTAGCAACCTGTAAAGCCTCTCCCCTTCAAGGCTGTCAGCAGCTTTCAGAGCCACTGCATGGTGTACAGTTATCCAGCAGCTAAGCAAGGAGACCACTAC
>NW_020957053.1:7597-43053 GCF_003031625.1 Empidonax traillii | reverse complement strand
TTCAATCTGGGTGAGATTGCAGTGCCTGGAAGGACCCAGGTGGGATGCTGTGCTTGCACAGACATTTGTCCTCTGCACTGCACTCAAGGCACCCCTAAGTTGGCTGATAAAGGGCTGTGTTGGTCACAGCAGCCAAAGTTTTGCATCAACAGTGGTAGCAACCTGTAAAGCCTCTCCCCTTCAAGGCTGTCAGCAGCTTTCAGAGCCACTGCATGGTGTACAGTTATCCAGCAGCTAAGCAAGGAGACCACTACATTCATTTTGTGGTTCACAGGTAACTCTTGTGTTGCATCTCACATCCGGGGCCCCACAACTGGCATTTAAAACCCCAAAGCTTTTTCTGATAAATGCATCATCTGTTGCAGCTAGCAAACAATGCCCTTGGCTGCTGCTGTGTTAGAGACCTGATTAAAACTAGCACTGGTATATTCTTTACATACAGACCCTTTGTTTGGGAGAGGTGTTAGAGACGGAGCAGCATTGAGGTGACAGTATGAAAAGTTTTAGATTCCCAGCTTCCCAAGAGGATTAGGTTCATAGCCCTTCAGCAGTCACCATTCTAGACCACATGGTTTGGAGAGCACAAATGAGTAAATGACAACTTTGGAAACCTTTACAGTCTTTGCCCAGGTTACAGGCTCTTCAGGGAAGTGGTCATGGTACTAAGGTTGCTAGAGTTCAGGAAGCAATGCTTTCAGGTGCATGGTGTGATTTTTGGTGTTGTCCTGTGCAGAGCCAGAAGTTGGGCTTGATGAACCTTGCGGGTTCCTTCATATTCAGGATATTCTATGATTCTATGGCAACCACAGAGAAGATTTTGGGCTTAAACATATTTCGCTGCTATTGCTTCTGATTATTGAAATCTTCAGCGTTTCCTACACCTCTTCTTGCCTTTATGTTTCTCAAATGCTTGGTCTTTCACATTAAGGTTATGTTCTGTCTTATTCTCCATTTTCTCTTCCACAATAACCCTAAGAATGGACTTTCAGGGTAGATGCAATTAGCCTGATTTCTGCCAACGAGGCTACCAGCTCAACCGGCCTGCTGAAGTTATTGCTACTTCCTTATACACACCAGATTTAATTCTTCACAGGCCTCCCACAGTTCCTTAATTACATCTTGTTCTCCATGTATCATTATTCCTTAACTGGCCCCAAATTAAAGTCATCTAAAAAAAAAAAAAAAATCACATTCCTTTCTTACTTGTGGTTGTCTAACATCCATATAAAAGAAAAGATGCCTTATAATAGCCTTGTATATTTGAAGCTTGGAACTGAAAATTATCTGCAAAAATAACAGTCAATCCTGCTGTGTTCTTGGTCTTAATTTAATTGAACAATGGCAGTGCAAGCCTGGCAAGGACCTCCTGGGATCATACAGTCCTTTTTCCTCTCTGAAGGATTGGGTTATTATACCTAGAACATGTCTAATAATGTGTCTACCTTGGTTTTATAACCCTTCCATAAACACTTTTCTGTGTAGCATATTTAGGCACTGCACCACAGATAATTCCTAATACTACACTCCAAAATACCTGTATTGCCAATTCATTGAGTTCATCACAGAGTATTTTGCAAGTGTCTTCGAGATCAAATTACCAACTTTCTCCTTCACAGGTCTTAAATACTGGATTATTATTACATCTTACTTCTAGTCTTCTCCTTTGTATACCAAGCAAAGCCATTTCCTTCACTCTTTTCTCAAAAGTCACGATTTTGGCTTATTTCCTGGCCATATTTTCTTTACCTCCCACCTTTTTTATTTCTCTCTTCTGGACTCCTCCCAGTTTGGCAACACCTGAGAAAGTGTGGTGTCCAAAACTGTTCCATGCCAGTGACGGCATCCAAGGGTCAAGCAGGGAAGGATAATTACCTTGCATATGTTCACACGTTACCTACAACACTTTTGTCAGCTCCCCTCAGCGTGATATTTGCTTAGTTTTGTAACAGTATCATATTATGACAGTATCATTTGTCACAGTCCCATTAGACGGCTCCATTAGAGCAATCACATATCTTCATTCCGTATTTTATAACGTATATTTTAATTTCCCTTTCCCAAGGTTAAGTGTTTGCATTCAAATACTGAAATAATGAAGATCTGAGTAGAAATATGATTTCTGCAGAGCCCTGCATGTAATGGTTTCCCAGTTTAACATCAAAGCATGTTAAACTAAAGTGTGTGCTCACTGTACCGTGACCCTGGGTAGGAACATGTTTTTTTGTTTCCTGTAAAACATGTTAGGTGGGATCATGTCAAAAGCTAAAGCAGCGTCAAGACGTACCTAATGCTTCTCCTTTATCCATGAGAAAAATTATCCTGTCAAAGAAGGAAAACATTAATTTGACATGATTTATTCTTGACAAATCTAATATGTTTTTATTAGCTTATTATTCTCTAGGTACTTTATACACTGATTCTTGCGTATCTTTCAGGGTAACACTGATAGACTTGTTATCTTACTGAATCTTGCTTTTCCTCCTTTGAAGAATAGGGTCTCTGGGTTTTCTTCTGGTTCTTAGAGAACCTTCTCCTCTTTTGTTACCAATAGGTGTTAATGGTTCAGATATTGCTTCAGCTTCTTAGATATTCCAGGGTTAATTTTGCCAGGTCACCCTAACTTTAATATATGTAACATGTTAAATATTTTCTAACCTCTTCTTTCCCTACCCTGTGCTCTTGTAAACAACCTAAATGCTTCAGGCATTTGCTCACAATTTATGTCATGCCTGAAGCAAAGATGCCATTAAATATCTTGGCTTTCTCATCATGGTCTATTAAGGAAGGAGCTGTCTTTTTCTGCTCTTGAAGTGTTCATACAATCTTTTCACATTAATTTTTATCACCCTCAGTAGTACTAAGTCATTGTTTAGTTTATCTTTCTGGGCTCAACCATACACTTTGGTGTATTTTTTTTTTTTTCACTCAGCTTTAGCCAGATGTTCCTAATCTGTAAATAAATTCCCTTTTAACATTCAAGACTTTAAAGAGCTTCTGCTGCAGCTATTTCTTCTTATGCTGATTCCTTTCTCCTTCACAGCACAATAATCTGCTGTTGTGTCTTAAATACAGCTTTTTTCAGTAATTGCTACCTCTCCTGCATCCTTAAATTATCTTCCCAAAAGAATCCTCTCACAAATTTTACCAATGTCTGCTTTACTGAAGCCCATTATGTCTATTTTGCTTCTCTCATGCGGTCCTTTTCTTAAAATAGTTACCTATGATCAATATTTTTGCATTCATTTCCTCTGCCTTAGTCCCTGGATTCTATCGTTTTTACAGAAGTTATCCCAGTGTGTTGAGGAGTCCCTGTGTCAGAAATCTGCTGTAGCCTATGGTCAAAAAAAAAACCCAAAGAAAGATATGGAAAAATAAAGCATGGCCTGCTTGAGCCTGCATACAACAACACTTGTACTACTTGATAAGGCTCAACATTTCTCCAGAAATGTGCAAAGGTGATCTGTTAAATTCAACTGGCAACTGAGTTGCAACACACACATGGAAAAATAGTGTTAATTTATTTCATTACTTAAGGAAGCCTAAACCAATCAGTGCAATTACCTCAGCAGAGTTTAAATTTTCTGTGGTGTTAGCAGCCACTCCTCACATTATTCAAGCATACAAACTTCTGTATTCTGCGACTTCTTACCATCTTCATAACTACAGGGGGATGCTCAAGCCATATGGTGAACTGCATCCAGTGCAACAGTGAGGGACTAAACAACAACCAAGTCATTCCTCTATTCTGTGACCCAAAATGCTCTCCAAAGCTAGAATATCTGAGGAAGAAAAAAAAGGGGAGCACATCCCACATCAATTCCTTACCTGTTCAACGTTAGGAAAAATCCAAACACAGCACGATTAGTAGACTCTTTTATGTCAGACTGACAGATTTTAAACCGTTTCCAGGAGGGCACTACTTTCATATTTCAGTCTTCTCATAATTTTCAGACCTGGAAGCTCAGGACTGGATGACGGAAATATTTGTACAGTTAAACACTAGGAGAAAGCTGTGGAAATAAACACACACGTCAGGAAACTGTCTGAATGGGGAGTTCACTTCAGACAGAAATCTCCCTTCAAGCCATAAAATGGAAGGCTGCCTAGATCCATCCTTTTCTAACTTTCTCTTATCTGTCAGACCAGTGATTTGGCTTGTCACTCCCTTGGCAGAATTTTAACGAGGTTCAGATGCCTGCTCTCCATCCCCACATAAACACCACATGTGCAGAACTGTTCATGACAAAAAGACTTCAAAAGCCTGCTGTAGGAAATCTCACACAGAAGCCCAGTGACTATTACCACCATCTCACTTGCCACCATACCTCCCTCAGCGGGAATTTATGAAGGAAAAAACCAACTATGCTCCACAATTACTGGCTACTGGAAGCTGTCAATGAGTAAGGAGAAGTTCTTTCGTGTCCCCTGAGACCACTGTACTTCCCTGAGGCACAGAAGTGGCAGTCTTGGTTTACTGGCTCACAACCACCACAGTACAGCACCTTTTCCCAAAGTTGTTTATTGAGGTATTTCCAAAAAGTCTCATTGCTAAGTTGCTCAAAAATACTCCTCTTTTAATAGTTAACTCCTCCTTTTTTGGCTTGTTTTTAGCCTGACTTTCATCATGGGCAACATATTTTAGTTTTGTTCAGCTGCCAAGTGGGGTCCATAATCATTCTTTCACCTCCCTAGATATAGATCCAGATTTATATCTCTCTCTTACTTATGAACAGCAACTATACACCATTCCAGCCTTCATTCCCCTAAAAAAACCCAAAATGGTCTAGGCTTTCCTGACTAAAACAGACTCTATTTCCATTTTCTGCATTTGCTCCAATTTTAATGGATTTTTTTTTTTTAAGCACAACTGACCAGCTCTACTGTCTGTAGATTGCCACGACCTTGAACTGTGGTCAGTACATCCTTACCCCTATTAAAACTACCAACCCTATATTCACAACTGCCCCTTTCTATCACTGAAGTCTTACACTACAACATTCTGATCTTCTTTGCAAAATTAACTGGGCTTTTTTCCTTATTTTCTGCACAAAAATGAGTAATAAAAATGTCCATTAGAAGCAGTCAAAAATCACTCCCTTATTACCTTGCCATCAACCCTATCACCTCTCCTCTAACCCCATGCATCCCCTTTGACAACAGTACTTTGTTGCCTCCCCTTCTGCTAGATCCTCACTTACTGTAAAATAATTTTATTAACCTGCTATTGGGCTACATGGAAAATTACCAATTATGCTTTTGCAACTGAACAAAGAGTGATAGCTATTGCACATCCTTTAGCTGCAGAACTGCTTTTCTTGTCCAAGAACCATAGTGAGTTTCTCCACCGTGAATGACATCTTACAAATCCACATCATATTTTTTTTCCATTTATCTCTGTCTCCCCTATTAATCCTTTCTTCAACTTTTGTACTGAATCTTTGCTTCCTGCTGAGGTCATACTAATGGTTGGTAGTGGATGGTTTCATTATTTCTCTATTGGTTAAACAGGTCTTATATGTGCTGTTCTCCAACCATGCAGCACTGGCTAATTTGCTAACTGCACAGATAAACAACACTTAGGAAATTGCAGTTTCATTTGCCAACTCTTATGATCCCAGTTAAACCAGGTAATAAATAATCTAAGTATAGTTTTAACCCAAACCCAGGGTGTGATAATTTGTTCTCCTTCACTTGCTCCCATTATCCTACTGCACTGGCACATTCTGTAACCTCTGCGTTACTGAAAACTGAGACAAAATACTGATTTTGCTTTTCAGTAGACTTAGACTACCCTTAATCTCTTAGATATTTTTTTTATCTTTTTCTTACCTTAGTTAAAAAAACTCACACCTTTTTCTTTGCTCTTTGTTATTTATATAGCTAATGGGATTTTACCGTTGTTACAGCAGTAGTTCATTTCTTTTGTGAGATCCTAGTCACCTTAGTTTTGGTAACTCTGACTTTTTTCCTCGTACTTTTTGAAAAAGCAGGGGATTCTTTTTTTTTTTTTGAGATGCAAATCAGGACTTGTAGCACACAAAGAATTCAAAATATAAGATCGTTCAGGCACAGGCTTTTGGTTAACACAGACCATTTCAGTGACTCATGGAAAAAGTGGATCTGTTCCTTTTTCCGTCTCTCCTTCCTCCTAGCCTTGAAATATAGAAATCACAAGAAGAGCAGTGTTAATGGTGCTAAATGTACACCTCACAGGAGCAGATGAAATGCTGCACTGACTGGAAGGAGCTGGAAGGGATGGGCTGCATAAACTTGTACCCGTGACTCCATCTTCTAACATGTGAGCAGGATTGCATTAGGCAATCTAGTGACTTCATTTGTCATCACTGCTCTTCTGTAAAAACACACTAGCCCCTACTGCTGTTCATCACAAGGATAAAAAAGCAAGGTGTTATATTTAAATCAAGAGGCTGGTACCTATATGGAGATTTGTCCTGTAGGAGGATTGTTAAAAGAGTTTTCCACATGAATGTGGTTCTCCTTTGGCCTTTCAGGTAAGCAGAGGAAAAGGGTTATCCTTCTGTTGGCCCATATCTACCTCCTTAGGCTACAATTTCAGTTCAGGCTTGTACCTAAAGCAACAGATGAGACAATTTCTGCTTCCGTGACTAAGATTGGAGCACAGAACCCATAGCAAGCATGAAAAGGCCACTGCCTGGTGCTCTCCACAGCATCAGGCAATGCACAGAAAGTTTCTACCAGCAGAAGTCCATTTAGAAAATTTCTATTTCTAGTAAAATACATGAGCAGTACACATGAGAAAGAAAAGAATTCTGCTGAGTCCTGTATGCCCAAATAACTTCTTAGTAAACTGGTTTCAGATCCAGGCTTTTGAAAATTCTATGCTCATCAGAAAAGCTTCCTACAGCTTGTAGGAACACATCTGTAACATAGAGCAGAAAGTGAGATTTTCTACGCTTCTACAAATGCTGCAATGCCAAGGGCTCTCAGAGCAATTACTGGTGATCAACTGAGATACACAAGTAGATTTGTTTCTTCTTTCACCATAGATGCTTTTTTGATACAGGTTTCCAGTTAAATGCATGACCTGTCAGCCTTTTCAGTGCTGGTGGCAATCCAGGTATCCTCAGGGCCCTTCTAGGATAGAGATGAACCTAACAAAGGGAGTTATAGCAATGTTATATGGACAAGACAATAGCATGGCAGTCAAGGGATCCCAAATATCAGGCTATAAAGATGGAGGGTGGGGAGCAGTGGGAAAGAGCAGAGTGTTGTTCAGACATGGAGCCCATTTCACTCCTTGCACCACGATCCACATATCCACACTATGCTGAGAGTAGTTGCACCTGTGCTAGTTCTGATTCCTTAGCAAGGCTGCAGAGGCATAACAGTATAAACTGTTCTCCACGGGATCTGAAACTGCAGTAAAGGACTTTCAGGTTGAACACAGGAAATGATTTGACCATGGGAACAACAACAGAGATGGCTGCCTGTGGAGGCAACTCTTCTTGGTGATGGATTTTAAAACCTGTTCAAGTAAACATGTCAGGAACAGCCCTGATCTCTTGCAGCCAGAGGGCAGGGAAGAAATTTGTTAGTCCTCTGTCTTGGCCATGTGTTGCTGATTCCGAAGGCTGCTGACTGCCCACAGCGGCAGGCAGTGGATGATACAGCCTGTGCTAGAGACTCCCTTGCCATTTCACTACTATCATTATCAGGGTTGTACTGTCTTGAACAACACTTTCTGTATCTGCATTTTCAGTGTCAGGGAAGAGATAAGCTACCTGCCGCATTTGAAGTCAGCTGGATCTTTCCCTATTTCCTTTAGTAGGAGTAGTACGGCACTTCACTAGTCCTTGATGGTTTTATCTTTGTCTTGTTTTCCTCACATTCCCTTGTTTCTCTTTTCCCTTCTTGTACTGTTGTAGTGCATTCTTATCCTACAGAAGTTATAAACCTACTTTGCTTGAAAGTACTGGTGTTTAGTTTCCCACAAAAGCATTATCCCACTTTGTCCTGATGCGGTGAAAACCACTGAAGACAGAACCCAAACCTGCAGACTTGTGAGTACATTCTGAAGATCGCAAAACTCCATAATCAGACCCTGAAGAAACAGAACTGAGATCATTCAGTGCATCACAGCACTATGCCCATTACTTCTAGCGATTCCTAGGCCTGAGTCTTTCACCTATCCTAACCTCAAGGTAGTGACTGGGGCTGCCTTTTAAGCCCCACTGACATTGAGTTATTCAAAGGATATCAGAAGAAATAAGAAAATAAGATGTCTAGCTTGCAACAGCTTCCTTAGGCAAAGGGAATCCCCTTGTCCAACACTTGTTTTGCTGCTCATTTTTATAGATACTGGTCAGGTATTCTAACTGTGGCAGATATTCTAACATCTTTCACCTCTGTTCCTCATGCTTCAGAAGGATTACATTTGTCTTCTTCTAACTGAACATTTATTTTCCTGGCTTCCAAACCTAGCCAAGGTTGGAAATAACTCCTTTGAGAATCCAATAATAGGCCAATTATTATAAGGGGTAGAGTGAGCTGTCTCCGTTTTCATCATAGACACTAAAGACCTCCAAGAACATTTACAGGCATCTTTGCATGACTTCATTATTAGTTGTATTTCTCAGGATGTGCAAATCAAAACCCACTGGCAATAAGGGTATAAGGAACATAAATGTTTTATTATACCAAAATCCATTCTTTAAAAAGTATGGCTTTTTAAATGCTGAAGTGCAAATAACTACTGTTCTGGCTTATCATTTATTAGCAGCAGAAGTGCAACAGACTTTATGACACTGCTTTTGCTGCTACAAGACTAAAGATAAGAACAGAAAATAAGAAGAGAATATATTAGATGGGCTTATTATTAAAACATATATTTTGTGGATGAGTAACAAATTCTTAGATTCACAGAAACCTCTGAGATCTTAAATAGCAATATTATGCAGTGATAGAGATAAGTTATTTACAGCAGCCAGAGAAATTTGTTGTTACTGAAAAGCAATATAACTCACACTTCTCTGTGTGAGTTAAGTCTTACACAGACCAGTTAGTTCTTACATTGTGTTTACACTCCTCCTGAAGCTGAATTGAACACAGGACTGAATTTAGTCCAAAGCCTGTAATTCTTTTGCAATTAAAATTCAAACCTGATCCTGCAGATTTTATTTCATAATATCATGTTCATAGAAGCCTGCCCCTCCCCTCCCCTGTTCCCTCCTCCCCTCAGTTTATTAGGCCTAAACAGCTTTAAATAATTTAGTTACGGAATATTATATTAGACAGTCGTGGAGATAAAAAGAAATTAGGTAGTACAGCTAAAGGGAAGTGAAGAGGGAATTAGGAAGTCCTTCCTTAGAGTCTATTATAGGCCTATTACAGTAATTAGGGGAGAAAAAGGCTTGCTGCAGAGCACAAAGGATGCAGCACAGACAGAGAGCAGTCTGAAGAGATGAGCAGAGAAAAAGCAAAAGCCAGTATGAAAGACTTGACTTAGGTTCAATAAAAATATGATCTCAGCAGGTATAAACTGCCCTGTCTCCACCAACCTCCCGTACTAATTAACACCAGATGAGAAACTGCCATACCTTGTTCTTCCACAGGTAAATACTAAAGAGAGCAGCGCACAGCCTTTTTCTCCACTATGTATCACATTAGCAGCGTCCACTCCTGAAGCTCTCACTTCTCTCAGTTAATTTCAGCTGGATCTTTATGTTCAGGAATGAATTTAGAGTAATGCCAGCTGCTACATTGTTTTCCCAGAATTTACAAAGCTCTTTACCACGAGTGCTGAAGTCATACGCCCATCATTCCGGCTCCACGGAACAAAACATGGACAGGGCAGTTGCTTGCACGTATCTGGAGCCATTGCGCATGAAAATAAATTAGCACTATTATACTGTAATAAGGATGAGCGCAACTGCTGAAGGAACCGTTAAACATGTCACAATCAGAGCTTGAGTTGCTCACACTCATTCTGCAAGCCGCATCATGTTTCATCATGATGTAGCTCTCTTGGACCACAGTGTGCAGGGCACGCTGTGTGTTAGCCCTGGGAGGGCTGACTCTGTGATCTACAGTGCTCTTTCCCACATGGTTAGCGGGATAATTTACTGTGCATACTGGGAATCAAGCAGCAAAATACGAGGGAAAGCACAACTTCGTTAATGGTTTACGTTTGGATTGTGATTATTTAGCTGTGGACCAAAATGTAACAGATATTTTATTCTACTATTAAAAGAATTGGCACCAGTCTCGTCAGGAACACAGTATCAGATACTGCAGTGTGTAAAAAGGATTGGAGGAAAGAAAAGGTCCGAAGAAGTAAAAGAGAGAGGTTTATGATTTCCTCTTGTGTAGAGAATGAATAGCCCATTGATCTGTTAAGCAAAAACGTTCATGATTTACATGAAGAACCTGATCTCTAAGTAGGAATCAGGCCTTGGTTAGACATTAATTGGACTTCACCTACATCTCAGAAAGGAAAAGGACAGCTTTCAGCTAGATCAGCTTGCTGCAGGGCTGCATGTTTGCCAATGCTGCAGAAGGCAGGTTACAGGAGTGCATAGCTGGAGTGGGAAGAAAGGATGAAGGCTCACTGCTTTCAGTAGCATTTAGACATTTTCTGGATGAAAGCACACAAGAAATCATGATTTCAGTAGGCGAAGCCTCCTGCTTCGTACTGCTACAGATGAGAGATGTGAATTTTTTAGTGCTTAAAACTTACGTTAAAGGTTGATACCTCCCTCGGCCCAACTTTTTCCCTCCTCCTTCATCCATGATTCCCCAGGCCGTGGGAGCTCCATATGCATCAAGGGTAAAAGAGTAGAAGGAAAAAACACTCACTGAAAAAGAGCCTGAAAGTCTTTTGAACTCTATCCCACCTTCTAAGAACAAAAGAAGGCCACGTATGCTTGAAACTAAACATACTACATTGCAACAAACTGGAAGAACGGTGAACATGGAGAGAAGCGCTCCAGAAATAAATTTTTAACAGGATGTTAAACACATCAGCGTGCAGATAACGAAACAGTGCAATGATGCAAAAGGGAAGACATACCGACCCACCACCCTGCAACCCACCACTCCAGGAGAAGGGAAGAACCTGCTATTGCAAGGTGCCAGAGAGCACTTTCCCTCCTTATCTGTAGGTCTTGACCAGGTATCAGTCAGTATGATCTTGTTTCATTATTCCCACCATTTCGATTCGAGGAGAGTAGAAAATGTAAGAAAACAGAAGCCATGCACATTTTCATTTAAGGCTTAATTCTGATCTTCACTAAGGGGATACAGTTACTTGCACTGATCCAGCAGGTCTTCAGTCAGGGTAAGAAATCATTCAAGATGAAAATGTTCTTTGCACAGCAAAATGTCTGATGAGATGTTTTACAAAAGGTTCTGTGTTTACCCTTTCAGGCACTGCAACACAGCAAAAAAGGCTACCCCATTCAAGAATAAATGATGCATAAAATAATTTTTTAAATTATAACAGAAGAGGATATTTTATAGATGACCCTGTAATTTTTAAGCGACCGGTTATTTTCACTTTCAGAGCAAGGTACTTCTAGTCGGACAAGTTTTGAATTTCTGCTTTGTCATCAGCTCAATTTATAAAAATAAATAAAATGAAGAAAGTATCAACTAAAACTGTGACAAGATGGTGGGGCATGTCCTATTTATTCACATGTATATTGCTATGGACAACAATAAACTGAAGCAAATGACAGGACGTGCATCACCTATATTTAATCTCACACAGTGATTATGCATTTTGATAGCAATAAAATTACTGCATAAAACTAAAGATCAATAAGTCTCCACAGTGTCCAATTATTCACTTAATAGTTTATGGTCTGCCTGACAATTACTGGCAAAAAGCAATGGCATAGTTGGGAGTAAATATTCAATAGGATAACAAGGTCTCCTGCATTCCTATTTTTACACAATACTGTTGTGCAGCGTTTAGCTGGATTGTAGGCTTTCTGCTGTCTGTTTCCACACAAATGTGTTTCAGTATGCAATATCAATTCCTGACGGCTATGACAATATCGACAGCATCTACCACCGCTTTGCGAATAGGAAAAATTTATCCTTGATGATTGTACAATGCCCCTTCATCCGGAGCTCTTCTCCTAGCTTTAGGTGGAGGTGTCATGAAACGATGGGCTAAATTTATGTTGACTCACTGCCTTGGCATTCAGCACCCCCTCCCGTGACCGGACCGGGATGCGAAAGGTCGATCCACATGGGATCGAGGCGCTGCTCTTCACCAGGCAGGATACGATCCCCCCCGCTCACGTCCAGCCTCTACCGCCGGTGGCTGAGGGCCTTCCCCACCCACCGCCACCGGGTCCCTCCAGGGCTGCGAGTTTGTTTGGCGTCGTCTATATTTTTATTTTTTCTACTAATGTGTTTTCGCTTGTGCCAGCTGGCTCGCCCTCGCCAGAGCTCTATTTCAGCCAAGGCAACATTACAGCCCGAGGGCGGGCCGAGGGAAGGAGACCACCTCCCTTCTCCCCCGGGAGCTGCCGCCTCCCTCCGCCGCCGGCTGAGGGGCGGTCGCCGCCGCCTGCCCCCTCCCCGCCAGGCGGCAGCCGAGGGCCGCCTCCCGCCGGGGCTGGCCGGATGAGCGGGGCCCGGCGGCGGCTGCGGATGAGCCGGGCGAAGGAGCTGGTGGCGTACTGCCTGCTCCTGGGGCTGTCCGTGCCCCTCCTGCTGCTGTTGCCGCTCCTCTGAGATGCGCCGGGCGGCGGCTCGCCCCCGCCGCGGGGGGACGGGCGAGCGGAGCCGGCGGCAGCCCTGCTCTGCCGCCCGGCGTGCGGCCGGCGGCAGCGGCGGCAGCAGCAGCAGCCCGAGGCACTGACGCCCCGGCGGGGGAGGATGAGGCGCTGGGGCGAGCTCTGCAGCGGTGCCACCCAGCCTGCGCGGGCGGGCGGGCTGCCTCTCCCCGCGGGGGGGCCCGGCCGCGGCCCCGGCCGCGCTCTGCCCCTGTACAGGCTGTGATGCCGCCGCGCTCGCCGCTCCCCCGCCCTGGCTGACGGGGACGCCGAGCAGAGCCGCGGCATCGCAGCTTCCCCCTTTGGCCTTCCCAAGTTGGGCTTCGGTGGCTCGGGGCCGGGGCCGGCGGCGCCTCTGCCCCGGGGCGGCCCCCATGGGCCCACTGCCGCCCTCCCTGAGCCAGCGCCGGACCCCGCCGGGCGGCGGCCGCAGCCAGGGGCAGCTGTAGCCGGGGGCGGCCGCGGCGCTCGCGTTGCTGCAAAGCCGCCGCTCCGCAGAGCGGAGTGTGTCCCAGCCGGCTCGCCGTGCGGGGAGGCGGGCCGGGGGGGCCGGCTGAGATGGGAGAGAGCATGTCCAAGAGACTGAAGCTGCAGCTGGGCGGCGAGGCGGAGATGGAGGAGCGGGCTTTTGCCAACCCCTACCCCGACTACCAGCCCCACGGAGCCGCGGCAGCCCCCAGCGCGGCGGACGCCCACCGGGACAGGGCGCTGCAGCCCCCGGCGGAGGAGGACTCCCTGCCGTTCGGCGCCGATGGGAAGGTGAGTCCCGGCCGGCGGGCAGGCGGCGCGTCCCGGCCCCGGCCTGGCCCGCGGGGCGCTCCCTCCCGGCGGAGCGGCGGCCCCGGGTGCGGGTGGCCATGGGCGCTGCCCCGGGGCGGCCCCCGGCGGGTCTCGGGCCCGGCAGGGTTGGGGCGCTGCCCCTGGGGGTGCCCGCGGCCTCCTCCGCCGCCCCTGCCCGCCCGCCGAGCGCGGGGCGGGTCCACAGGAACGGGTGGCGGCTTCGGGGGCGCCCGAGGGGAGGGACCCGAGGGGTGAGCTGAGGGAAGGAGCCGGAGCGCAGTCCGGCCGCAGGGCTCGCAGCCGGAGGGAGAGACTGTTGTTCGAGCCGTTTGTTTTGCCCCGGAACGGGAGTGAACGCGGAGCCCGATCTGTAGATAACAGAACAGCTGTGTAGCAGGACAGCTATAGCTGCGCTTACCAAGTTGGGCTTGTTCTGTCGCCAGCACAAGTAGCCCGAGTTCCACCAACGAAAGCGCATAGGGGAGGGAAAAGATGAGCGCCCATCTGGGAAAGGAAAGTTTCTTCTCAGCTGGCAGTGACACTCAGGCGTTGGGTGATGGTGGACTGTCCTCTGCCAGGCACGTGTTTACTGACATACACACTGTCTGTAGCTTCAGGAACACCATGATAGGCACCTGGCAGTCGGTTCATGCCCGCAGAAGGTCTGTCTAGAGGCACTGGTCACCTAGTGTTTGCAGTCCTCCAGCTCTGCTTATCTTCTTGACACCACATGCTGCTGCTTTGGGGAACTATGAGTGCCTTAGGTTTCAAGTCCAGAAGCTGCCAGCCGGCTGGCTTAAGCTGCAAAAGGAATACCAGAATATAGACCTGCTGTCATTTTAGCCACTGAGCAGCCTCATCCTTTGATACTGTGCTTTGTCATCTTTTGTATGTGAAACACTGCATGGTGACATTGCTAGAGGCACAAATGCACCAGGGGTGGGAAGCTAACTTCCTAGCTTACTGTGACTGTATGGTGGGGTGAATAAAGGAGAGGCATTAATATCAGCTCTGTATTTTTCTGCTTGTGGAAATAAGGAATCAGCTTAACTTACTGATAGGGTGGTAGGTCGTGGTGCTGAACAGTGAGTGGGGCTTTCTCTCTAAGCATCATAAGTATCAGCAGAACAGCATCACCTCACCATCTGTCCGATGCAATGAAAGGTTTCACTAAGTTGTTCTAACAGAGGTTTATGAAGTTGTATGTGGCTAAGCAGAGTGCACAAAAGAGAATACTTTAGGGGTTCAGTGTCTTACTGCTGCAGCTAATTGCAGCTGCCAAAAGCAGAGCATTTGAGAAGGTTTAAAAAGCAAGAGTAGTTTCAGAAGTAAAATTTGCTTTGTTTTTACAAAATTCCCTGGTAGCATACTCAGTGTTGGTAAACCTATTTTTTTTTTGTGGAAAAGAACTGTGACTGGCTTAGTATATAAAAATCATCCAAGGTAAGTTCAGGTATGAAGGCAGAGAGGAGACAGCAAAACAGTTATAGGTATATATTGTTGTTAAATTGGTAAAAAACATGCCCAGAACTTTCTTCTAAGGCCTTCTGTAGGCCAGTCATCGTTCTTAAGTACCTGCTTCAGATCACACTTCATGTCCATATTTTAAAAGAGAAAATAAGCCTTCATTTACTGCTGCTTTGGATTGACTACAGCTTTCTAAAGTGAGATACTTAGAAGAATAGTGAGATATCAGAGAAGGTGAACATCCTTAAAAATTATTTTGTAGGTGAGTATGCTGTATTACAGTGGGTGCAGATGTTTTTTTCCCAGCATCAATGGTGGATGACATTCCTGTGACGTACCATGTGGCAGTCAGCAGCTATTTATGCAGGTGTGTTCAGAAAGCATGTTAGATCACCTGAGTAACTGTGTAATTTGATAAAAGATGGTGTCTGGGCCTTGTTGCATTCAGAAGAATGAAACTCCTCTGGAAAAAAAAAAATCTTATGTGCTGTCTTAAAACCATGTAACTATCACAACTCTCAGTGGTCTTTTGAGTTCTTTCAACTCTGTGCATCTCATAGGAGAAGGCAGATGTGAGTGTGCATTTTCTTTTGGTTTTGCATCTATAAAATCTGAGGAATCATCTTACATATTTCTGGACTAGAATATAGCTGTGAGTATATTTATGTGTATTTATATTCTTTGCAGGATTTGCGTGTTGTTACTCATAGTATTTTTATGAGACTTCGTGATGGGTACTTTGGGGTGCTGCTGCTGTTGTTGTTGTTGTTGTTTATGATTTCTGATTTGTGGTTCAGTATTTTATTTTTGCATTTAATAGGCTCCCATTCCTTCAGAGAATTGTCTTTGCCTGCCTAAAACCCCAGTGAAGACAAAAGAACTTTACATAGGCTAGGAAGTCTGTTCTGTAAATTGCTGTACACAAGAGCACAAGTTTCCTAAAAATGAGAGCAACTTTCAGAAGCCCTCAGTGAACTGCATAGTTTCTCCCTCCCATCTGCTGCTGAGTTGAGCGGTGAGCGCTGAGTGACTCATGTAATGACAGCCTGAGGTGTGCATAGCTCTGCCGTTGTCATGGAAGGCAATGCATTATTAATCCCTCCATTTGATTTCTTATGCTGTCATGATTGCCATCTAAAATTCATCCGGTTGATGAAAGGACAAGAAGCTCTTCAGGTATTGTCTGAAATGTGAGACAATTGGGACAAAGTGCTGCATATGAAAGTATGTGTTTGTATGCATAAGGTACAGTTCAGGAAGCTTGAAGATATGGGAGCAGGAGAAGAGAAAACAAAATCTGAGGCTGCTGATTTGCTTTCTTATAAACAGTCACAGTAAACACTGCAGTTACTTGTGTGGGCTCTGCTCATGTAGTTGAAATTCACTGTTTTCCTAACTAGATTTCTTCACCATTAAAATATCAGGGACTTGAATTGTTCCTGGAACTTGTCTGAGAATGCTGAATTCACCAGACAGCTTTAATTCTAGATTAAGAAGAAACGTAACTTTAAATGTAGATCTTTGTTTAATAAATGATGAATCTTTCAATTAAATATATATCCCGTAGCCCTTTTCCTTTTGATGTGGGTTCCATCGTGGTCCCTTAGACTAAAAAATACCTATAGGTATCATCTCAGAATTGTCCAGAAGTTTTCAAAATGGAAATCTAAATGGTCAGGGGAGGCAGAGAAATGAGTAGACAGCTATAGACTCAGAACAAAGAAATATTCCCCAGTTCTTAGTTCCCTAATGTGATAGAGAGCTACAAAGCTTTAATAAATTTCTGGGGAAGGGTGGAGAGCTTGCAGAAGAGAGATGGGAATGACTTGTTCAAGGACCTGTGTCTGTGAGTGACCAACCTATATCACCCTCAGATTGTCCGCCGTCCCTGGAGCCACCACAGCTCTGTGGCTACATTCGTAGTATAGTCAAGTGTGATTTGGGATCTTCCTTCACACTGACTGTGGGCCAGTGACTTGGGAACTGAGGCAGGCTGATATTAATCTGTTCAGGCAGGGGAAGGTGGGAGCCTGGGCAACCTGATGTGGGTTTTGTGTGTGTGCAAAAAAAGCATCACTTAGATTATAATTTGGGTGATTTAGTAGCTTTCTCGATCTTCTGTTATTTCTGATAATTCCTTTATGTGGCTTTCAGTCTTCCTTCTCCTTTAAAATATAATTTTAAAATATGTTAAAAGTTCTGTTGTCATTGCCTTGCTTTTCTCCCTTTGGTATTTTCTTGTAATTTTTATCTCACCGGGCATTTTAGTTGTCTCACTGGGAGCAACAAGTTCTCTCTGTTCTTGAACTGACTCCTCAGTGACAACTTGCACTGGTGGGAATTACACAGCTCATTGCACTGGAGGCAAAATTGAAACTCTAGAGCCAGTAAATATTTCTTCCCATTTTTTTTGCCAGAGATGTGAGGCAGGGGTAGCTGCATTTCTTGAGACTGACACTTTTTTTGGCCGTTTTCTGGCACTGCATCTTAGATGTGTTCTATTTTGACAGAGGATTCTGAAACGCCCTTGATTTGCTGTGTACTGTCCGTGTTTCTTTTGAGGGGAAGTTTGTTTTGCTGTTTTTGAATCTTGGTCACAATTAAGTCAGCAAATCAGTGTGTTGTACTTCATTGTCCCTTACTAGCTTCATGGCAGCTAGTGTGCCAACCTGGGAGGGAGAACTGCTGCTTCCTCCCTACTGTGCAGATCAGCACTGAATGCCGCTTAATGCTTTTCTGAGGGTCTTTATTGAAAGCCTCTCCTACTATTCAGGACAGCGATTAAACTGCATATTAACCACTGTTTGATTTTAGTCAACGAGTTCTGAATGAAAATACTTTTAAAATTCAGTACCCAAGTTCCAATTCAATTGTCTCGCATCCATCCGCTCTTTGTCAGTTTACAGCTTTATCTTGCAGGCGTCCATGTTTGGGAGATGTTACTCTAGCTGATTGTGTGGCAAGTGCAACAACAGGTGCTTGTTTTTTGGTGAAAATAAATTTTATTTTCATTATCTGCACTGATCTGCTGTCAAGCACAATATGTGCAATACGTCTGTTCTCAGCGCTTCAAGATAATTTAGACAGCGTTGGTAGAGGTTTCAGCTTTTTTTGCAACTTGAGGACCAACTAAAAACGTCACAGCTAGGCCAGAGACTTCTGTGTAGTGAGTGACTTTAAATCATACAACAGACTTTTATTTTCTCAGCTTTCGAGAAGTAGCACAGTGGTGTTGGGCTACCTGGAGGACCGGTGATTTTCAGTATTGCTCTTTTTCTTTATCAGCTTCCATTTTCCAAAACATAGGATAATGTTCCTCGGTATCTGTTAATCATGTTTATTTTCGTTACCAGTAATGTGAAGCTTTTTGATGACTCTTTATGATGATCTAAATCTTCAAGCTTTGGGGGTTTTACCATCTTATCACAAGCGAGACAAATAGCTCCTTTTTCACAGAAATGCATTAGAAGCACAGTCTCTCCTCATTTCTTCCACGCTTTAAACAATTTTTTTTGTAACTTGAATGGTTTGCCTTTTAATGATTTTTTTTTCACGCCCTTATCTGCTCTGAGATAGGGTGTGATGACTGCTTTTAAAGCTTATCCTAAGCTGACATTTTTAGCAGTGTAGTAGTTTGCCTACAGCTATTGATTTCTCTCTCTTTCCCTCTCTCCCCTTTTTTTTTTTCCATTTTTTTTTTTTCCCCCCGCTGTCACATGGATGGTACTAAGTGCTGGATCACTGAAAGACAGTGCAGTGTGTTCTACAGACAGCAGTGTTTCAAAGCATTTGCAAAGCATTTTATTAAACATGGCAATTGTTTCTGGAAGGACCTATCTGAGGAGTAGCAGAGAACTGTGTTTGTTTCAAAGGATGGGTGATGAGGTTTCGTAGTGTCTGGTATTTTCAGAGAAGAAGAAAAAGCTGCTCTTGGAGCTGTAAGAGTCTTTTGATTTAGGTAAAAATAAAGTAGAACTTGGTTTTTTTGTTCATAAAGACGGGTCACCTCCCAGCAGACCTTGCTGGATTCTGCATGTGGGATCCTACTGCCATCCCTTCTGGTGTGCTTTTCCAGGAGCTCTGTGGAGATGCGCATGACACTTGGCCCTGCTTCACTAAACCCGTGCTCCAGTGCATGGGTGTGAAACCTGGCTCCCTTACTGCCACTGGCAGAGTTCCCAATGATTTCAGTGCGGCCAGGATTTCTTGTTTCAGTAGAACTGTGAGCTGTCCCCTACCCTGGTCTTCCTCGCCAATGTATGTCATGTCCTTTATGCAAGTTTGGGTTTTGGATGAGTTCTTGCTGCAGTGCCAACTTGAGCTGTATTTTCTTCTCTGTGAAATGCACTTTGTCTGAAAGAAAACTCAGCACCACGTTATGTGTCCTGTTTATAAAGTTTCTAAAGCCGCCTTTCAACGTTCAATTCTTTGGGTAATTAATTTATTTTAGTCCATGTAAGCATCTGTTGATACTTATGAGACAAACAGTGACAGTGCTTGGTTGTCAAAGCTTCAGAGCAACCAAAAAAAAAAAAGAGGCAGTGGTGGAGGGGTAGATAACTGGGGAAAACTTTGTTGTCACTTAAAACTTTTTTACACTGACATAAGCTTGGGAATAGCTTTGTTTGGGATGACAGATAATTATGATAATAATAAAAATATCCTTCATCTGTGTTTTTCCAAGCTGTTGGTACAGTTCCCATCTTAGGGGGGGGATATGCCAACCTGAGCTAAATTATTTGTATGGGACTGCGGTTTCAAAGCAGAACCCAGGCATCGTGATGTCCTAGTACTCCCCTCCTGCCTCTAAGCAATTTAATCTGGTGTTAAATATAAAATATGCTGATTTGGTAACAGCAGGTATATTGTCAGAACAAAAAGATAACCGGCCTGCTTGTGATGTGCAGTAGGTAAATAAACAGGGAGTCTGAAGCCTTAGTTTGCCCTTGTCAGATAAGCTGAGCACTCGATGCATCCGCATGAATATCCTCATGCTGTTTCACCATATGCCTTGGCATTGGCATAACTGTCTTTTGAAGGAGAGAAGCCCTGCCCTTGGGAAAGGTTTTGCTTTGTGTTGAGGCTTCACTGAACTAGTCAAGAGTGTGGGTGTGGGAGTGTTGTGTGTGTGTGTGGTACAGTTTCCTAACAAAACAGTGCTTCACGCCATATTAAGAATGAAGAAGAGTAAACGGCCTCAGATGCCTACTGTGGTTGGTTGCTATTTCCAGGGTTATTGGAGAAGGTTAAAGGGGTCTCTAGCTTGTTTCTAGGGTGGTATGTGTGCAGTGTGAGATAGCAAAGTTTCCTTCTCCCTTCCTATTTTACCACCATAAAATGGATTTGAACCATTGACCCTGGAGACTTCTGCTGTGTCAGAAGCCTTGTGCAATTCCTATTTTCCTTCTGGTCTCTGAATCTGTTGGATGGTTGTTTGAAATCACTGATTTTTATTTGAAGTTCTGCTCTTAATAGATTTACAAAATGTGGTACATTCTGAGTAATCAATTGTATGGTGGCATCCAGGACCTCTCATTTATCTGAACCCTTCACTTTTGGGATCTGTTGCAATCAAGCATGAGCTTACCTTACTAGTGAGCTATTTTCTCTTTCTCCAGTGGAAAAATTATAAACGTAGATGTGTTTAACATCAAAGTCTTCTCCAATCTGATTTGTTCCAGCTGCTGCATGGGAGCAGGCTAGAGAAGCAAGAGGTGGAAGGAGATCAAACACTGTTCAGGAAACAGTAGCTATAAGTAAAACTACCCCTTAGGCTCTATTTTAATCTATAAAGTAGTTTTTAATAAATGTGTTAATAGGTAAAGCTGATCAACAGGTCATACAGTTAAATTTTAAAAAAAACCCAAACCTAACTGAAAAAACTCCCAAACAGGTTTGATCGCTGTCCCTGGTGTGCCCACTCAAATGTAGAGTTGTCCTGTGAAGGGACTTCATGAATACTCTTTCTCATGGAAGTTAATAGGACAGTAGATTCAAGTTAATTAACTATTTCCATTTACCATAGGCTTAAAGGAGTAATCCATTGCTTATCTTCCCCTGAAGTATGCATCATGAGAGAGAAATGTTGGCGAGAGTAAAGTATCTCTCTATTATATTGCATGTGTATCATCTATATAAACTTTTCTTGGTCAAAATTAAAAGCAAGCAGCGCACTTCACACATGAGCTAAAACTGCTGAGCTGATTTTACTCACCCTCTTTGTGTTTAGCTCTTTTGTAGCTGTGCATTAACACATCACTGCGTTGAACAACCTCCTCGTGATAAAGCATGTCGGTCCCAATATGGTTTTGGATAGGAAAGACAGCAAGAAGTAGGAGGAAGGACATTTAGGCAACTCGACTTCTGTGTGGCGGTCACAAACTGTGACATCAAAAAAAGTTGTATTTAAGAAGAAAATGTGTCTACATCATAGATTATGTGGTTGAGCACATCATTAAAAATGATGGCTTGAGTTCGACTTGATTGTCTCGAGTATGAGCATTTATTTTCCTTTAGCTATTTCCCCCTTTGTCGTGCCACAAAGGATGTGCAGGCACCTTGAGATGAGAGCAAGCACCTATAACACACAGGGCTTGTGCTGTGTTTGTCCATAATGTGGTCTTGGTACCAGGACCCTGAATGGAGTACTGTCCCATGGAGTGGCAGCAGATGGTTGTCTTCTGTTTGCTTCTATTCACCTTTACTCAGTTCAAAGAAGCTTTCTTTACTGTATTAAGGGCCTGAGATAAGAGGCAGAGTAGAATTGCATACTGTCACAGTGTCCATAGCTGCTCTTTGTGTGACTTTAAAGCCTCCCCTGATAATTTTTGTCTAATGTAGATCCTAGTAACTTACTCTAATATGTAGTCAGAGTGCATTTCTGTGGGATATGCTTAAGGTGAACCACCTTGATGTTACTGATTACTGTATGTAGGGTATTTATTCCCTAGTTCTTTTTTTGGTTCATTGGTTTGGGGTTTGGTTGTTTTTTGGGTTTTTTTTCCTCAAACAAGAAAGTGAAGCAGTTTAAATTCCTTTTTTGACTCATTCCCTGTCTCCTGTTTTCAGGTCAATGCTCGGTTCTCTAAACGGATCCAGGCTAAAATTAAAGACCTTCTGCAACAAATGGAGGAAGGGCTGAAGACGGCAGATCCACATGACTGCTCTGCCTATACTGGCTGGACTGGTGAGAAAGCTAGGATTTGATTGAAGTGTATTTGTTGAATGATGTAATTGGGTTTATTAACAGGAGAAAAATCTAATGTTCTCACAGGAGTGGCAGAAACACTCTGATACGAGCATTTGGTGAGTTGGTTTTTTGTTTAACTCTGGACCCTTGGTCACTGCTGTCTGGAATGAATGACTTCCATTGACTTCAGCAGACAAAGTTACATTGCGATAATTTACTTTTGTGCCTGGAGATCTTTGTCTTGCAGAAGGAGTGGATTTTCTAGGGCTGCTCACTTTTCCTGCTCTTTCTTTCAGTTTACCTCTTGTTTCTTTAAGTTTGTTTTTTTTGGGGGGGGTTTAAAAATAGTTATTTTTCACCATTTTCTGTTCAACTGATTATTAGTTAGGTTTTCAAGTCTGATGTGGCCACTGTTCTTCAAGTTGCCAAAATGCTTTTCCATCTAGGCCTCTTAAGTGTGATTTTGTTGGAATGAATGGCTTATTCTCTTCTAGCTGCTCTTCTAGCTCACACTTCAGGCATACTTACGCTTTTAGCACAGCATGTTTGAAATGTGCCCTGAGGAGATCTATTCTTTTATCTTTATGTCATGAGGGGGAGTAGCTTGGAAAAGCTCTCCAGCCTTTGCCCATCCTTAGGCTTAATTCTGGCAGTGAAAGGGTAAAATTTCTTTGCTTTCTTCTTGATGGTTCAGTACAGATGGTGCTGTGGGTGGGTGGGTGGGGAAGTTTTAGACAACTCAGGCTTAAAAGGTAGATGTATTTCGAGGTCTGAAAGCGAGTGGCTGCTAAGTGAGTGCAGAAGATCTCCAGTGGTGGGCTTTCTCGCTCTGACAGTACGAAACGGCTCCCGGGGAGCTGTGTTCTGACACTGTGATTGACAACTGAAATTATGGCTGATAAGCCAGAGCATGCTGAAAATGAGTCATAAGGCAAAAGTAACACGGCCATCATTAGCTGAAGCAAGAATATAGATGAACAAGTAACGTCGCCTCCTGAGAGTGGGGTTTTTCCATCCTGTAGAAGGATTGCTATCTACATCTATTCCGAGCTGTGAACTTCGTTCAGGGCTCCTGTGGATATGGTTCTGAATAAAAATGTTTAAATTATCTGGCTTTAAAAAATACATATTGAAAACACTTCCTCCCCAAACTTGCTCTTTGCAGCATTTTGCTAGTCTGCAAATCAGAAGGTAGAAGCAGCTGCCCTGCTTTTATGTACCAAGTCTAGGCAAATCTTACGGGCAGTGCAGTCCCGTGCACCAGCTTGTACTTTGTGAAACACCTTTAAAATCTGGGAACACGTACTGTTGGCAATTGTAGGACCCATGTAAGTGTCCATCTTGCTTATACAAGTACCCTTTGTGTGTGCCAAGAGGAGAAGCCATTTTAAAGGTGTTCCACTAAGAAACACTAGGAAGATTTGGATGAACTGAAACTTCATGGCTCCTTTTCTGATCATCCTTTGATCAAGCCTACATTTCTTGCAACACAAGAAAGGGTTCCACAAATCCTTGTAAGTTGCCCACAAGTTCCTGTGACACTGAGTTGGGCTCCCCAGCTCTGCAGCTTTCTTCTTGGACTCATCTAGATAGACTTGTTCAGAACCAGTCCAGGGAACATCTGAGAATGTATCAGCACTCCTGTGGTGCTGTTGTTCTTGTACTACTCAGTTTCCTCCGTGTGAGCTATTTGGGCCTTGTGTGTACTTGGCTTTAGCTGAGGCTAAGGTTGAAATGGGTTTGAGTTACAGTGTGGTCTGGAGGTGATTTACTTCTGCACATGCATGCTTGCAGTTGGCCAATAGACATCCACCTAGATGGGTTTGTTTCACTTTCTTCAGTCTGCATTGTTGCAATTTTTAAGGATTTTGTGGGTTTTTTAATGGAAAACTATGTAATGAGTTTAATGGAGTCAAGCTTGATAGAACCTCCTGGCATTCTCCAAGCGCTTGTTTGCCTTCTGGCTTTTACAAACCAGCTTGACTTGTACAAGCTGATGGTCTTCCTGCGAAATACTTTTAAGGGTTATAAAGAATGTGGCAAGTAGAATCCAAAGACTCATGGAAAGATCATTTTAAAATCAAATGGGAAGTCACTTCTTGCATATATGATAGATGAGAATTGTACAATTAGAGTAGCCAGTCATACACATGCTTGTTAGCTCAAGGTTTTGAATCTTACAGTGATTTCTTTCCCAAGCATTGAGGCCTGTGTCATGATTTTTCTTCTTTTTCTGCTAATTGTGAGTCTACCGTTGGACTTCAGTCTGATAATTTTTTTTATTTTTGCTACAATCCAGATCAAAATTTAATCAAAATAGATGACCTGATGCCTTAACATTCCGTAAGCTAAGACCCTTGACTGATGTGTTTTTGTTTCCCAAATACCTGTTCATATTTGAGTAGCTGCTTCAGAGGCACCAGAGAGGGGAATATGATAGGCTTAGAAGGAAATGTAAGTGAAACTATCTCTTTTTCATGTTGTTGTTTCAGGTATCGCCCTCCTTTATCTGCAACTGTACCGCGTCACGAAAAACCAGAGCCATTTGCAGCGATCTCTTGATTATGTGAAGAGAATCCTTCGCAATTTGAACGGCAGAAGAGTTACTTTCCTCTGTGGTGATGCTGGGCCATTGGCAGTGGGTGCAGTGGTTTACCACAAACTGAAAAACGACAGTGAATCTAAAGAATGTGTTGCCAAGTAAGTGGTTAACGGTGGAAAAAGCCATGCCCTTTGTTTGTAGAGAACATTGTTTCAGTAACTTCTGCAAGTGGAGTTTTAGAGGACAGGATTAAAAAACAGAGACACTTTTACCATGATACATTTTGAGTAGAAGAATACAAAATAGGCTTTATCTTTATCAAAGCTGGCTTACACTTGATTCATGTTTAGCAGGTTATCTCGAACTCTCTATCACTGTTAGGACAGGATGTCCTGGGCGTATCTGTAGTGCACACACGTTTTCATTTTGTCACATTGAAGTGGCATTTAGCAAAAGCCACACGCTTGTCATCAGCAATATGTAGCGCTTGTGCAGTATGTGATGCTTCCTCTAAAGAGTAGGTCTTAATTTTAGATCCATTACAAAACGTGTACACAGCGGGACCTGGAAACAAGCAGACAGAAACACATTACATTGAATTGATATGTAACAAAGATTTAATAAAGAGGAAGTATATGCAAGGGCAAATTTGTAAAGGCAAGGGTTTTAATTAGGTCAGAACATATGAAGGTTACCTCAAAAAATTTCAGCACCTTCTCGAAGTTCTCTAAATGTAACAAATGTAACAAGCAATCCCATTTAGATCTACCTTCATTACAGAACTGACTGTTCTTTGCTGGTACAGAGCTGATCGTTTTCCCAGCAAGGGCCGGAAGCACTGGAACGTTGTGGGATTTGCATTCGGCCCCAGCAATCCACCTGCTAGTTTGTCCAGCCATGTACCTTCGGCTGATAGAATTTGTGACTAGGCTTATGTCCTCATCTCCATTCTGGTTTATATTTGGAAATGTAATTGGTCTCTTTCTAAGCTAGAATCCTACCGTGATTAATCTCTGCTGCTGTTCCTGAACGGATATTTCAATTTTGAAATGAGTGTTAGGTTTGGGGCTTTTTGCTTTTAGAACTGGCAGTAAACTTGGGCTTGTCATTTTGGATGCAGCTTGGAAAGCGGTCTTGTCGTCAGGTATGAAGCATGGGTATAGCAAAATGAGATTAGCAATAAATCTTTGTCTCACCTCACCTTGGAAAGTAATTTTTAGGAGGAGTAGTAAAAAGGAGTTTAGTTTGATTATTTGTGTATTTTATTCCTTTTTTGTTTACAAATATGACACCAGTTGAGTGGTGCAGTGCAGATGTTGAAATGTAATCTAGGATTTCACTTTTAACTACAAGCTGTCCAGTTGTATGATTTCAACAATAAAATTTAACAGTGGACAGTTTAGAAGAAAAGAACTGAATTCTAAGTCCAAAGCATAATTCCAAGAAAGGAATGATAATATAACCCCTTTTTTTTTTGTGAATGCCTTTTCTGTGGTATTAAGCAGTGACAGCATAAACACACAATTGAGGTCAGTGGTTTTGCTCTGGTGTGACATTAATGCTAACATTTCTGACTAGAAATAGCGGCTGGGGGATCTGGGAATTGAATTTGGTCTTAATTCAGATTGTCTTTCCCCCTCCCACAATTTAAAATGTTGTCATTGCCATGGTTTCATCTAATTACCAATTTAATCACAAAAGATAGGAAGAGACAGGGAGGGAGTGGACAGGAAAACAGATCTCTGATCCACCTCGGTGCTAATGCAGACTGGTGGAGTATTAGCAGAGAGTCTCTTTGGAGAAAATGAGAGTTGTCATGTCCAGCCCAAGGGTGTTTTTTTGTTTGGTTGGGTTTTTTTGTTTTGGCTTGGTTTGGTTTTTTGTTGTGGGTTTTTTGGTGGGATTTTTTATGGTTTTTTTTTTGTTGTTTTTTTTCATTGCTAAAAGCAAGCAAAACACTAGTGCATAATAGTAGTGTCCTTTTCAAAACTGGGGTGCTAACTGTTTGAGACAATGTGTTGTCTTGTTAGAGGGAGTGCTGAATGGTGGTATGGGATGTTTCTGTGTGTTTGCTTTTTCCCCTCTTACACATCTACACCTAAGGGTTCCTCCCTTGGGTGAAATTCTCAGAGACTCCAGGAGGTTTCTTTGTTGGAGTGGCTCTCCAGCCTCCTCCAGCCCCTACCCTGCACTCATACATCTGTTTCTATCTGCACAAAAACCTGACAATTTTCCTAACAGTGACCTAGCTCTGGCTCAGTTTCCTGTCTCAGGGGTGGCAGGCATGCAGAGCTCCTGTGTGTAACCCTGGCAGCCAGCTGAACCTGGGGATGACTGAAGGGGAAGTGGTAGGGCTTCACGGCTCCTTCTGCTTCTGGTTTGATTGATGGCTTCTGCAATGCACTGTCCTGTATGGTCTCTACACAAGATACTCTCTTTCCCCACTTCCTTGTCTGATGCAGGTTGTTGCAACTCCAAAGGACAGTCATAAGCACAGAGGCTGAACTTCCAGATGAGCTGCTTTATGGCAGAGCAGGTTACCTGTATGCCTTGCTGTACCTGAATACTGAAATTGGTCCAGACACTGTCCCACAGTCTGTTATCAAAGAGGTACGATACTTTTCTCTCTCCAGCATCACAGCATCAGTGAGGTTGAACTGGGATCACTCCCTTGCATAATTCTAGGGATTAAGAGAGGGGTGCTGGAGAGGAGAGGGACCTAGAACTGGGAACCCAGTCTCATCTGTGCATCCAATCTCTTCCCCCTTTCCCTGCTGCCCAGCTAGGACCGACACAGGCTAGTGTGGGTGGGTCCACTTCCATCCATGGAAATACATCTAATATGTAACTAGTTTTGGAGCATTTGAGGATGAGACATTGTTACAAGAAACCTTAAGACAGAAGTGTGGAAGTGTTTAAATGAGTAAGTGAGACTGATAGATGAGGTGTGTTTTTTTTTAGGTGATAGATGCTATTATTGAATCGGGGAAAAACTTTTCAAAGGAGGAGCGCAAAACAGACCGCTGCCCTCTGCTGTACCAGTGGCACAGGAAGCAGTATGTTGGAGCAGCCCATGGAGTGGCTGGGATCTATTACATGCTCATGCAGGTAAGAGCATCTTCTGTGGGCGGCGTTGAAACAGCAGTGGTTTCTTGTTTTGCATCAGAGGATATTTTCTTCAGCTTTCATGCATGTGCAGTGTTGTGCTGGGTCAGGGTCTCACAGCACAGAGCTGTGCAGAGGTGCTGCCTCAGGCTTTGATAGCAGAAGAAAACTGCCTAGGGTATCCACACATTAGAGTGAATTAACTCTTGAGTTGTGGTTCAGAGCACCAGCTTTCCAGGATCTGGTTTCTTGTTCTCAGTGGAGACAGTGAGGTGCTTTCTCTCATCTTTGTAATTACTTCTTCTGGTGCCTGCAGTTAGACCAGCTAAATATTCACTTACCATCCATCACTCTTCAATTTTTTTGCTATTTTTAAATGAGTGCACCACTGGTGCCTCCAGTCCTTCATGCCCTTCCCCTCTTCTCTAGTGATTTTTTTTCCCCGCTATTTTCTTGATGCTTTTGAAGACTGTCCTTAATCACAGATTAGTCTTCAGAAGGCTTTTATTATTTAGATGTTTTTCTTCTTTCTTATCTCCCTTATTTCTCACACGATTTGTCTGATGTTCCTTAGTGTATTTATGACCCCTGCTCTTCTTCTCTTCTCTTCCTCTTGTCGTGATTCCTCTCCTCTGTATACCTCCTCTTTCTCACGCTTAAATCAATTCCCCCCTGCCCTGCGATTCTCCAGTAGGATTATTATGTTTTTCTTATTTCTGTTCTGTGATCTGGAAAACGAGCCTTAAGATTCATTATAGAAGATGGCCGTAGAGCTGCAAAATTTGTGTTTCTGGTTTTCAAAGGCGCTGCCAGTTTGTGCATCTTTGTAAATGTCCATTTCCTTACCAGCGCCCACAGAATGACTTTCTGGGTAAGTGAAAGGACTGTACCTCCTCGCACCCTGGAGCTGTGTGCACACGTTCAGTGCAGAAGGGACCGAGCTGGCATTTGGTGTTGCCACTACTCAAACGTTCCTCACTTGGAGCAGATGCTGTGAGTTCTCCCCATCTGTTTCACATCAGCTCGCACCACTTCCACCACTTGTTCCAGTTAAAGCGGCTGACTTTGCTGTGGAAGTAGTTACTGCTCTGCTACCTGGGGCCATGTCTTAAACTCAGGACAGACATTTTCTGCAGTAACCATCACACTGGGGCCTCAGGCTGCTCTGATTTACTGTGCTCTTGTCTTTACCTACCACTTTCTTCAGCAAGGCTGTCCACCCCCTTCCGGCTCCCTCATCTTTCTGGCTTCCATTTTTCCTTCTAGATTTTCTGAGAAACATCCAGTCCTTTAAAGGAGACTCTTTAAAGGCTCTATCCTTCCTTTACTATTCAAGGATGATAGCAGAAATAATTGCACAGTGCTTTTTGATAAGAGCAGAAGCTAGTGTGTCTGCATATGAAAATCATAACTATTTTTCCTTTACATTTAATTGCTGCTTTTAAGAATTACCAGAAAGCCATTGTTTATGCAGCATTAGATTACCATCTTTTCACTGTATGTTAAATATTGTGAGTCATCCAAAGTTGAGTCATCCACTGCAGAAGAAGATGGCATATCAGAGTTCCATCCTTTCCCCATCCCTCCCACGCCAGATGAGGAGAATTTTGCTGTATTTTCAGCAAAGAATTCAGGAGATGGTTTGTTGAGTGGTTATTTGATAACTAAAAAAGGGTGTTTAACATAGCACCTAAGATGTGAAGGTCACTGATTGTAATTTCTGTACAACACCTATATGAGGAAATATGTATTGCTGGAGTTACTCAAAGATTACTGGAAGAATAAGAGCTTATCTGTGTTAAATAACTCATCCAGGAGGTAAAGGAGAAATTCTGAAGTGCTTGCTAGGGAGTCTCTACTCCCTTTCACTAACACTGAGGCAAAAATGTCTGTTTGCATATCATTGTTCCATTCAGAAAAGTGCAGAGATGGAGTCATCTGCTTGAGGGACCTGATAGATGGAAGTCTGGCAAAGGTTTCCTCGCTGAGGTGAAGTAGATGCTTTTGGTTTCTCCAGCTTACTCAAAACAGAGCTACTGAAAATTTTCCTTCATTTGGCTGTCAGACTTTCAATTGTAGGACTGTGCTCACCTGTTGAATGCAAATGGATTGAGGCTGGTGGGGAAAAAATGAAATTGGATCACATTGAATCAGCAATAAAGACAAATTATTTAAAAAAATATGCTCAGTTATTAGGCTCCTGTAGGCTTCAGTGTCTGTGGTTGTTCCCACAATTCACAGGTCCAGAAATCATGTGGATTGTGTAAAAATAGAGCGCTCTACTATTAAAGTGCTGTACCATGGGCTGCTGGTAGAGGGAATGCCAGCAAAGAACAACTGCAGACAGTTACTTGGCTTCTAAACCTTTAGTTACAAGGAGCATGCATGTTGATGGATATATTCTCCATTTGGCAAGTATGTGAGTTAAATAAAAAAAAAATAGATAGAAAATCAGAAGAGCAATTGAAGGATGAGATTGTAATGCAAACATGCTTAGGTACCTGGTGAGGTAGCTATTGCATTTTAGCTTCAAGGAGTTTTGTTTATGATGGAAAACTTCAACCTTCATAAATCTTTGCCAGATATGCTGCTATATACACTTTGTTTGTTGGGAAATACAACATTTAAGACTAGATGTGTAACCTGCTTTGTTTCAACTGTGTATTATTAGCACCATAGCTATAAAACCCATCTTTCTCCTGTAATTGTTCTCCCTGTTATAAGGTATAAAGAGAGGCCTGGGAGTCTTGAAATCCATATTCTGTTCCCAGTTCTTCCATAGACTTTCTGTGTCACATCCAGTAAGACAGGTAACAACTCGGTGCCCCAATTTCTTTGTCTCTGCAGTAACTATAAAAAATGTTCTTCACAAGGGTATTATAAGCAGACATTAATTAAATCTGTATGAAGTGATTCACAGTATTTGGATCAAGGGCACATATATAGGATACTTGAAAATAGATCGTAGAATTAAGTGCTGATACACAGTTTGTTAACTGCTTCTGCTTTTGGGTTTGGTGATCGGTTTTTTAATGTTTTCTTTAGCCAATTGCAAACGTGGACCAGGAGACCCTGGCAGAGCTGGTGAAGCCAAGCATCGACTACGTGCGTCATAAAAAATTCCGATCTGGGAATTACCCGTCATCGCTGAGCAACGAGACTGACAGACTGGTCCACTGGTGCCACGGTGCCCCTGGAGTCATCCACATGCTCATGCAAGCTTATAAGGTGAATCATTCTGTGTTCACAGATTTCACAGAATATTCCGAGTTGGAGGGAACCCACAAGGATCATCAAGTACAACTCTTGAGTGAATGCCCCATGCAGGGATCAAACCCACAGCCTTGGTGTTATTAGCACCATGGTCTAATATATGTATATATAGAGAGGGAGACCTCTGTTTTTACAGAGACACCTGTATGCAGGCCTCTTAGATTGTAATAATTTAATGTATTTTTAGAGGTAGTCTTTTAAACTAGACCCTTAGGCTAGGCACCTAAAAATCTCAAAATATTTACATTGGTATGTTTGTGAAGAGAAAACAACTGGGTGAAATTGCTTCTCAGGGCACCAGTGGTTACTAGACTTTGGGCTTTTTTGGAAAAGGGCCGTGTATTTAAACAATTTGGCGTCATAGTCATGGGTGTGAGAACGTTGACCTAAATTCTTTGAATCTTCATCCCAAGAGTTTTAACAATTATGTTGGTTTTCAAAAGTATAGGTTCATGTGACTTGCCAAAGAATGTCTTCCATAAATTTCTTCATTATTTAGCTATATCTCTTGAAAACTTAATGTCAGAGCAAAGATCCCAGGCCCCTTCTAGGGCATAAATATAACCACTGAGCTTCCACAAGCCTACTGTTTGCCCTTCTCCATTCTTAACTAGGTTTGCTACCTCTCTCGTCTTGTGTGTTTCTGATTTGCATGACATTTGAAAGTATGCCATTTAATTAAATTTATGCAAATTGATTCTTGCTTTTGACAACCCTCCTCGACAGACTCCCTGGTCAGCCTCTGGGTGGGCTGATGAAAAGCAGGCTTGGTTTATAGAATAATTGCTCATGCTGCTACTTGAAATGTGAACTGTAAATCTCTTACTGCGTTGCTGCGTGTAGCAGTAGTCACAGTCGCTTTTTCTTTGGGCTATGGTAGGAGATTGATTTAACACTGCAGGCTTCCTCCCTTACTCCTTCTACAGTGTGATGCTTTCCCCAGCACAAAACATTTTGCAGGAGGTAGGAGGGGTAAGACCAAGTTCTGTTTAGCAGTCTCTTTTTTTACCTCTTCGTTTTTTAAGGTGATGGAGCATATGATGGTTTTCTTTTACTCTTTGCATTCTGCTTTTCGAAGCAGTGAAAGACAAAACTGTATGTTTTGCTGGCTATACTTTCATACCAAGCACAGGGACTTGCAATAACAGATAGCAGTGTTTGTCCTGGAAATCAAATGGTGTTGCCAGGCCTTAATTTGCAATGTTACAGTTAAGTAGCTGAGAAACCCTCTTCAGAGAGAGGGACTTCTTTATCAAGCTTGTGGATTTAAGAATCTTACATTTAATTGCTTCTATTACCTTATTAAACAGTTTGATTGGGGATGCCATCTCCAAAGGACTAAGTCTACAGTAGTGCATCACATTTGTTTTGTTGTGGTTTTTCTGTTGGATTTTTTTAGGGGGGTGCATTTCTTTGTTTTGTTGATCTGTAGAATGACTGAGGCAAAGGTGAGCAAAAAAAGTGGCTTTATAAAGGTGGAATTCTGGTAGTGTTCAGCTAAATTACTTGCTCCTGTTTGCTGCCTTCTGGAAGGGCTCTCTGTGTCCAAAATGCACTTCAGTCGCAATAAATTTTGCAAAACTGGTCTTTTACTCAAACTGGCTACTGCTTCTGAGTGCATACTAATACTAACAGAAGTACTCATCAAGGCAGTGTAGTGTTCCTGCTTGTACTGTGACAGAGGAAAAAGTCCTGTGCTATGCGAGGAGATATTCTTGTGCATTTTTGACATGGGATTAAGGCAGTCAATGAGTAACCAGGAAGAATTACTCAGGAAGACCAGGACATAGCCCTTTCAGGTTGGATCTTGATGTCCAGTGTTCTGTGTTACATTTCTCGGAGGCGGCGGAATTTCATTTCTGTATTTTCAGATTCAGGTTTAGGAATGGAGGATGAAGAAAAAAGGACCATGTACCCTTCAAATAGATTATAGGTTGTAGAACCAAAGGCCTTGAACTTGAGTTTTACCTTTGGGGTCCTGATTTCAGAGAAACAAAAACTTGGGAAGTTCTTTCTTTTTCCACGCAAGGGAAAGAAGAAACAACTTAGTAAGAAAAGCAAGTCTATGAGGAATGGATTATTAACATTCAAAATAAATTTTACCTGAAAAAAACACCACACCACAGCGAAACACCTCTCAGGTGCAGCTTCCTTTTGTTTTCTTTAGTACTTCAATTTATGTTTGTTTGTTCTCTGTTTTTATTGCACAGGTTTTTAAAGAGGATAAATACTTGAAAGATGCAATGGAGTGTAGCGATGTCATCTGGCAGAGAGGTTTATTGAGGAAAGGATACGGGATCTGCCATGGTACTGCTGGCAATGGCTACTCCTTCTTGTCTCTCTATAACCTAACTCAGGACAAAAAGTACCTCTACCGAGCTTGCAAGGTGAGCTCTGCAGCTTCCCAGCAAAATTACTGTTCCCTTTCACATCACAATGCCCGTGCAAGGGTGAAATGTGGTGGGAGTAGGCAGTTGTGTTCTGGGGCTGGCTTTGGGGTTGGGTGGGACAGCAGGGCTCTGTCATTTGCTCCCCTTAACTCACACTTTGACTGGACCACTTCAGCTGTGTATGTGGGGCAAGCACTGTCTTAATACTCAGAGTAGAACACACAAATGTTCTGTAAGAGGGAGGCATTAATCATGTATTCAGAAGAAAATAAAGAGTCTGAAAATTAGCCTGCCTGAATAATAACAGACTGATGTTGTGTCATGCTAATTGTTCCATTGAGATATCCACTGTCATCCCTGGCTCCTCAAGCAATACTGTCTGTAGTCTTTTGTAATTATTTGTTTTCAGACTAGTGCCTGTTTGGGGCTTTCAGAGCTCTGAGTTGCTGTTATTAAAGTGCTCATTTGAGTTTTTTTATTAATACAACTTGCAGAGAAAGACACACTCAGAATTTTTCCACTGGAATTGTCCAGGTTCCGTCATCATCTCTGACTATGCTAGCAGTCACCAAAGGGGAAGGTTTTCTCTGCCTCTGTTTCCTCACCTCGACTTTAGATTGGTTTTGGTTTGTTTTGTTGGATTTTTTTTTTCAGTTGAATTCACTGACATTAGGTTTCACATTGTGTACATAACTATTTAGCTGAGGCCTTTTTATAGGAATTGCAATTGAAATTTGATGGCATTTCTGGCCCACGAGAGCCCTCGGTGTTTGCCCACAGCAAGCCAGAGTAAAGCAAGCATGTCTGTTTCAAAGGCAAAAAAGGAAGAGACTCAGTTAGGTACCTGAAATCTATTTGACAAGAAAGTTGTAGCACAGTGCCCCAAGACTGTTTGCTGGAGGTACCCAATATAGGGAGCTGTGGCAGCCTATTTGAAGCAACTCTGCAGTTTAGCATCTCCAGCATTCCGTCAGGCCCTTGCAGGGGAAATCTTAAAACAGGCAGAGGAATTTGCTTGTCTAGCATTCTTGAAATCTTTTCTTTTTGAGCCAGAGCATGCAGGGAAGCAAACATGCAGTTAAGTTGGTACCTAAAGGCATGTAACTGAGAGAATTAGATGGCTCCCCTCCCAGAGGTGTTTCTTCACACCAAATGCCTGAGGCCCAGGGGAAGGAGTCTTGTCAAGAATCCCTGGTTACCCCTCGGGAGCCATGAGACCTTTTCACAAATGAACCACAAGAGCTTGAAGAGAAGAGACCCCCTGGGTTGTGCTTCACACTTTCATCCTCACAGCTTTTCTCTCACATCATTATCAGACAGGCTCCCAGGAGGCTGAGCTGCACCTATCTGGCCTGTCTGTAAGAGGAGAGAGGGGCTGTGACATCCTGGGCTCCAAGCAACAGAAAGTATCTGAGCCCTGTGCTGCTCAGCATTGTGATTGCCAGTGCTGGGGGCAAGCATGCCCAGTCTGTGTGACAAGTAATGGCAGATGTCTTCCTATAATATTTTGTTTCCGTTTTCTTTCCTCCCTTTGATTA
This sequence comes from Empidonax traillii, assembly GCF_003031625.1. Classification (NCBI taxonomy): domain Eukaryota; kingdom Metazoa; phylum Chordata; class Aves; order Passeriformes; family Tyrannidae; genus Empidonax; species Empidonax traillii. Next base: position 8,002 of record NW_020957053.1, on the reverse strand, counting down.
AACAAAGTTACTAGTGTGGCTTACTGGATCTGAGTTGTGCTGAAGCTGTGAACTTGGAAATGGTGGTTGTGCTTCAGTAGCCTAGGGTACATTTTTTTAAATTTCTGTTGCAGTTCCCAGGCTGGAAGTAATAAGAAAGGCTAGTATGCAATAAAATGTGGATGTTGCAAGAACTGATTGTAGCTTAGAAGCATGACATAAACATGTTTACTCCTCACATTTAAGCCAAGGTTACATGGGAGAACTAAACCCTGGTTTGAAGATTTATACCCAAAAGAGGCCTAAAAATGTTTCATCGGTTCTCAGTAACAATGTAGATCACAATGTTTGTGTTTAGTTTTTTTAACTGGGTTTCCTGAAGACTTTCACAAACATGCACATACCAAGAGAAAAAAAAATTAATCC
>NW_020957053.1:0-7261 GCF_003031625.1 Empidonax traillii | reverse complement strand
CAAGGTTACATGGGAGAACTAAACCCTGGTTTGAAGATTTATACCCAAAAGAGGCCTAAAAATGTTTCATCGGTTCTCAGTAACAATGTAGATCACAATGTTTGTGTTTAGTTTTTTTAACTGGGTTTCCTGAAGACTTTCACAAACATGCACATACCAAGAGAAAAAAAAATTAATCCCCCACTAAGTGTGTAATCAGAAGGGAGTAGTGGGGGGGAGAAACAGACCTGAACAGACCAACGAACGGCTCTGGGATCGTGCTTACACCGCATATAGCTCCAACTCAAGGGCTTGGGCACCCTCTGGTTAGGATCATCTGTTTGCTAGCAGGTTACCCAAATTGCAGGGGAAGCAGGGAGAGACCTCGCAGTTCTTTGCTTTGTAGGAATCTTTGTACTGTATTTTGAATAAGCAGTGGTTTGCATCCAAGCACGGAAGTGCCAGGGGAACTTGTGGCCCCCTTATGCTCTGGGGAGCCATAAAGGAGAAATAGAGGGTTGTTATTGAATTGATCCAGACACAGTTGGTAAGTCATGTATGTCTAATGTAGCTACTGCAGCAGTGTTGATCAAACACAAGAAGGACACTGTTAACTCTATTTAATGGTAATCCGTCTTCTGCAATGAAATATTGATGACCATAATTGTCTAACTGCATTTGTAATGATTTTTCATAAGGCTTGGGGAGAGCAAATAAATAAAACTAAACAAGGGCAGCTGGAGATTTAATACTCTAAATTGGTGCACAGAAGTGAAAGAAAACCAAAATGCAACTAACAGCCCTGAGTATGTGGATAAATTAAGCACTGATACAGATACGAAACTAATGAAGTATTAGAAAAATTTTGACTGACTATATCTGTTCTTAAAGCATTTTTCATTGACTTGTAGCAGGATTGATTTACAGAAGTCCAGCCCACCTAATTGCATTGTTATGAAAGTGAAACTCCTGCTATGAAACCACATATTTTAAAACCTGAGTGCAACCTTGTCATGGTTGAAGTAGGACAAATTTATCTCAGACAGAGTTGTGTGTCTGCTTACACTGCTTTACACTTTTCACCTCTTAATGATATGCAGATACTCAAGCTTGCACTTAACAGTCTTGAATAAAAATACATTTTTTAATGTTTCCCCAGTTTGCTGAATGGTGTTTGGAGTATGGTGCACATGGATGTCGTATTCCTGACCGACCTTATTCTCTCTTTGAAGGTAAAGTGATGGTGTTGCAAATGGGTTTGTATTACAGGAAAGAGGGGCATCCTCGCAGTTTTGGGACATGCTTACGGGTTGGGAAGTCTTTGGTGGGTTCCTCCACTATGAGGTGGGTTCACCCACCCCCTACCACCGCCTCTACCTAAAAGAAGGCAGAGTGGTTGGGGGCTGGAAAAGGACAAAGGAAAATCATTCGCTGTCTTGCAGCTTTCACTCCTGGTTGCGCTTCAGCAGTTTCCAGTGTAAACCAGTGCTGCTGTTACTCTCAAATAAAATTCTGCTGTGCTGATGCTGCTTGGTTTAAAGCAAACAGAAGTCTGGGCAGCAGTTCTGTCACAGGTGGTGTCACAGGGAGAGGGGCAGCTGCGGGTAGGGGGTCTCAAACTAGTTGCCAGAACTGGTTGTCAGAACTGGACCTTCTCTGCTGCAATACTGAACCAAGGAAAAGGTATGAACCCGGAGGATGAGCTTGAGCTCAAATTTCCTCGAGCAGGAAAGAAATGCAGGGTTCCTGTGGGCTTTTCTGTAAGTTCAAAGACGCTGTAAATGACTTTCCTAGAGCTTTGTATTATTTTTATTTGTAGTTTGTTTTCTCTCCTGTACCTCATCCTCCTGTTACAGAATCATTATCAGGGAATGAGAGAGACCCAAGTGGCATTTTAATTAAGGTGGCGCCGCTGCCGCTCCACGAACGAGCCTGGTTCGCCACCTGCCGCAAACGCGTGGAATTACAGCAGGCGGAGCAGGGGTTATTCTGCAAATAAACCAGCCCAGGGTTGTGAACACCAGGGAGCAGGAGTTATGTGCATCCCTCCAAAAGAGAGAGTTATTGTCTTAACGCTTAAGGGAGAAAAGCATAATTATTCTTATTCCTGATAGCACCCTTGCATGCACTTGTTGGGGGGGGGGGGGTTTGGTGGTAAAAGTGGGCATATATTCTGTTGTGTAAATGCTTTGAAATTTATTGAGAAGGTGAAGTAGTGCCAGCAGTAGGATGATTTGTACTTGAATGTGGACATGTTTATTTTAGTTTTTAATGTCCGAGATTTTTTAGAAGAATCAAGAAGTCTCATATTTCAGATAAAGTCTTAATTTGGGGATTTGTTTGGTTTTGTAGCCAAAACTGAACTTGAAGTTGTCCAATTCTGCAGGTACCTGCATATTTTCTGCAGAATTTGCATGTGCATTTTACAGAATTGTTCTTAATTGTTTTGTTTCCATCAGATGCTGTAATTCAGGAAGGTTCCTTTATATATGCATAGCTATTGGTAAAGTGGAATTTTAGCTTGATCTTAAAACTGAGCTTGTAGCTGTATGCTCTCCTGCTGTAGGGTGTCTCTTTTGTCTGTCACCCCAAGAGTTCTGTTAGGTGACGCTGATGTGTTAGTTCTTTGGGCTCTGGATGGCCTCTTTATGAATAGTGAAGAAATGAATCTGTACATCACAAGTATAATAAAGTTTTGGGGTTTTTTTTTAACCAGTGAAATGACAAGCCAGAGCTACTCCAATAGTGAGGGATTGCCCAAACTAGGATTAACTTTTTCTCAATTTGAAATAGCATTGAGGCTGTTCAGGTGCAAAGATGTTAGCAGAGAGATCTTGGTTCTTGCCTTTGACCTTTTCACATAAAATTTTGTTTCCTGGACAAAGTACAGATGAACTTGCCTTTCTGTAGGCCCTAAGTTCACCTGCGCAAAAAGAGAACTAGTGAGGGTGGTGTTCAAACCTGTGCTGTTGCCTTTGCTGTCAGCTGTACTATTTTAATGTCAAAGATGCACAAAGATCTCTTTCTTGTCATGTTTTAGGCATGGCTGGAGCTATTCACTTCCTCTCGGATATTTCAGTACCGGAGACTTCCCAGTTTCCAGCGTTTGAACTTGGACCTCAGAGGAGGGAAAACAAAGTGGAACAGGACAGCTAAAAAAAACGTCATTTTGAAAGAAAACGGATGCCGAAAGAGATGAGACTGTTTAGTGCCTCTGATACTGAACCAACTCAGTGCTGAACCGACAGATGGCTAAACCCCTTTTCTCACCTCTCCCGCCCCAAAGGACCATGAAGTCATTAGAGCATGAGCAGGAGAAGCCACATTTAAGTTCTGTTGAAGTGACACCCCTTCAGATGTAGAACAAGAGAAGTCAAGTTTTGAACTTTCTCTCTTCTGTTGTATTTGTCTCCTCCAGGTCTTTGACACGCTCTGCACGTTTATTGGTGTTGTGTGTTGATTCGAGTCTTTCTGTTGTTAGCAAAAAGCTGGTCTCTGTGTGAATCTCCGTCCTGTACCTTCGTGCATGACTCTCAGCAGCAGTGTTGCTTTCTGCAGTACGGTTACCCAGAGAGTTCCACCTTATGCCAGAGAGTTTGCTGCAGGACAGTGCCCAGCTCCACTGGTGAGCTGGCAGCTCTAAAAAGAGATGACAAATGTTTTTTATGTTCATATTTTTCCGCCTTTTTCTCTACATTCCCTGCAAGCTAAGCTGATGGAGATCAGTCTGTTTTGATGAAGAGGTATGAGGCTTATGTTTTCAGAAACTTAGCAGGTTGGAAGGGTTCTGACTTGTCCTTTGCTGCTGTCGTGGGAGGTTTTTTTGAAAGTCTGAAAGAGAGCCTCCCTTTGGCACCTGGACGTGGTTAGTGTGTTAGGTACTTACAGCAGGGTGGAGGTGCTTTTCCTCACCTCTGCAAAGCCCTGTCCCATGGCACGAGCTTAAACTGCAGGTGGAATCACTTGGACTAAGCTCCCACTGCCACCACCACCAGAGCCAGGACAGCATAACTGGGCTTCTCCTCATCTGTACCTGGATTTATAATAAACCTGTCCTGCAGCAGCTGGAACAGATGAGTAAGGGAGGGCGTCAGGGCAAGTTTCTCATGCAGGTAACTCGGGATGACTGTTATTTCTGAACCAAGGTGATGATTTGTTCTGGGCCCTCCCCTCCCACCTCAGCCCCTTTGCATTTAGCCCACATAGTAGTTAGTACAGGAGCAATAAGTACCAGCTGCTTGTGGAGGCTGCAGAAGATAAATGAGCAATATGAAGCCACTGCTAGAGGCTGTAACTGAAGTATATTTCATCCTAAAATCCAAACAGAAAAGCTCTTTGCCCTTAGTTTTAACTGCTGCTAGTGCTTTGCTTCCCCCCTGTAGTGTGGTGAAGTTGTGAAATACTAGAGCAGCCTCCAGGTGCTCCTGAATATCAGGCTCTTGGTTTGGTAGGAGAAATGGAACGTACTCTGAGTGCACTTACAGGAGGCTTCTGTTTTCCAGATAGTAGGTACATTTACTGCTTGAGACAGGTAAGTGTAGCACTCTCTCAGTTGCTCAAGCTCTATGGTCATCCTTCCCCCAGGTCTCCAGTTGCTCTGTCTTTCCAGGTGCTTATTTTAATTGATATCTTCTGTTGGATGTGAGTGTGACACATGGCAGAGTTCGACCTTTCAGGCACGCACTGGGATATAGGTGACCTGTGGGCCATCTGCTGAGCTCTGCACCAGTATTTGTAGTCCAGCTTGGAGATGAATCTCTGAATTGTAGCAGATGACTTCCTTGAATGTGTTACAATGTTACCAAATCCACTGGGATGCTAATAATTTCCCCGTTCAGTTCTGCTGGACAAACAGCAGCAGTGTTAGTGCAGGAACAGTGATGTTGGTTTGTCAGGGAGGATTAAGACAGCAGCTGGAGAGACTTTTCCACCCCTCTGGCAAAGGGCAGAAGGTGAGGTGGGGGCACCAAACCCAGCTGTACCTCTACGACCAGGGATGAGGGAAAGTGCTGAAAGGCAGTGGGAGTGAGGAATGCTGCATGGCAAGCAGCTGGGCTGAAGCAAACAGGAGCAGAGCAGCAGAAAGTGCGGAGTAGGGAGAGCTGATTAATGCGAGGGATCAGTGAGGAACAGGGAGAGCTGATTACAGGAGGCAATGCACAATGTACCAGCAGAGGACATCTCAGTGAGATGTTCCCCCATGCCCCAAATCCCAAGCATGTGTTGTATGGACCGTTTAACTATGGGGTCAACAAGCAGGTTTTTTCATTCAGTGGTTAGATGCATATTGGCCTAGGCTACTGAGTTTGGAATGGTTCCTATGGGAGGTGATTTTGGTTTGCTGGAGGCCAAGGGGAATGAAAACTTGCTAGTTTTAAAAATACACACTCAGAACAGCTTCATACTGAGGAGATCTCCCAAGATGCTTGAGTGTACCTGTCATAGTAATGAACAAGTCAACTACAAGCTTGTTCTGTACCACCTTGGGGCCTGGCACCATCATCCTCTGCAGAATCCTCTTGGAATTGAGTAAGACTGGAAAGTTGAGTTGAGAAGCATCTGACAGTGCGTCTGCCTCGTCTTCCTGACGTGACTTTCCCCGTGGCTCCTCCTTTCTGTTCATCACAGCGTTATGATATGTAGGTGGCCCATTAAGAAAGGATGTAGGTGAAAAAAATGTGTTTTACATCAAACTAAAAATGTGGAAAATCCCCTGGTTTGCTTTGTCTGTGTGTAATAGTCCATCTGTTGCAAAAAGCAGTAGTTTTAAAAATGGAGATACTCTTTGGGCAGAAAAAGAGGAAAAAATGCTGATGTTTTGTTCTTTGGCTTTATTAGTAAAGATCCAGCTATGTGGTGGTAATTTGTGTGGGGTTTTTCTTTCTTCCCTGTTGTCCTTCCCTCCAGCACTGTGGTGATCTGACAGCTGAACTGCTTCCCCCTCTCACAGTCCTTCAGGATGAAACACGTGCCAGAAAAGTGAGCAAGTGGGCAAATCACTTTTCTTTAACCTTCACATTTTACTAGCACTGCAAGCCCCTTTCCTGCTGCTTCTCCCAGGTGGTTTTTAGCGTTCGTTGCTTAAGTAAGTGCAAAATGTTGCTTTCTTTCTGGCCCCATAGGTCCTGTTGAAGAGTTTGCATCTAAAGCCAGACTCAGGATGACCTGGTTTTTAAAACACGTGCAGGAAATCTCTGTCCAGCTGATTGGCATTTGTTTTCCAGCTTTGAGAAAGTTTGATGTGTTCCTCTAGCTAGGTTTTAACAGAAGGAAACTTCAGGCATGCTGCAAGCAAGGGTCAGTATTTCTGTTTCAAAAAAAGTCCCTTGTGCCACTCATGGCTGTCTTTTTGCCACCCAGAGAAACCGCTGCATTTTTGAATTAGGGGCATTAGTTCTGTACAAATTCAGCTGTAGCTAAATAAATGCACTGGGGCTTTTCTGGCACAAAAGATCTCTGCAACATCAAAACGGCATAGGATAGAGAGGTGGGAGGATGTATGTGTGCAGGGTGTCAGGTAATAGCTGAGCATCAGGCTGCTGCCTGAGCCCTGTCCCATTAGGGTGTTTTATGCAGCAGTCTTTCCTGGTGAAATTGCTCAACTTTTCTCTCATTTGTTCTCAGTGGTTGCATGTTGATTCACAGGCAGGGCAGCTGTTATTTGTATGCAGGGAGCAGCAGGGACCTGACTTTGAGCCACAGGTTCCCCTTGACATCTGCAACTGGACTGCTGTAAATCCAGCTGCAGCTATTAGATAAGACAGGGCTAGGCAGGAGGAGAGAAATAGAGTGAGACACAGCTAGAGATGCATCTATCCCTGGGACTTCTCTCACTGCCTAAAGCCAAAATAACACATCTATGCAGGAAGGCAGTTATCTCCATCTACAGGGGTTGAGGTCAGAGGGCTGCTTGTCACTGTTCCCTCTGCTTTCTCTGCTGTCCCCTTTACCTTGCAGCACATGGTACCTTGGAACAGTGGCTGCCAGTCCCACCTCTCCTCTTTAATTGCCTTATTATCAGGCAGTTGCTTTGTAGAAACTGTCTTACGCTGGATCCTGTCCTGCATGGTGTCTCGGGAGTCATTTCCCTGCCAAAAAATACAAGTGTAAAAGCCCAGAAGGCAGCTCAGGTGGTGATAGGGCATTAGGGAGGAGGACTCCCACAGCCACAGGGCCTACAAAGACATCCTGGCCCATTTCTCTCACCCACTGAATTAGCAGAAAAATGACCTGAAAAATAAAATTAAAAAAAAAAAAAAAAAAAAAAAAAAAAAAAAAAAAA